>NC_136694.1:27898748-28166427 GCF_947650265.1 Symphodus melops
GCAGCCGGGTTAGAGCGGCATTCAACGCTTTTCTGTCCCTCTGAAATGTTCCCTGGCTAACATCCAAATTCAACAGGGATGCAACAAGGAGACGGGCTGGACCTGCATGCTAACGCGCTCATTCTGTTTGAATAGTCGGGAGAGAAAATGTTGGCACGAAGTCACTTGATTCACCGGGAGACATAAAAAAGGAATTTTATCTTCCGCACGGAGGTTCCCGCTGAGATTGCGGCGGAGAGTTATAGCAGTAGATATATGAATTGAAGGTCACCCTTCAAAGGCCCAAACAGTCTCAGAAAATGAAACGGCGAAGGACAGAGGGAAGTGAGGAGCATGTTAAACCGGCACATTTATACATACAGTGGTAAATAAGATGTGAGGGATAAGGGGTGCAGCTTTCTGAGACATTATATAGAAATGTGTTTGCAGGAAATTGCCTATAAAAGTCCCCAGCTTCACTCCACCTATTGTGATTTTACAGACTGCGAAGAAAATAATATCACAGGCGGAGGGAAGGCGCAAGAATAAGACGGTAATAGAGACACGCCGCTGTTACTGCGAGCTGCATTTATTTTAAAGAATCAAAAAGGAAAACAAATGGACGGACACAGAGACGCATGCTGCAGCAGATGATGATAACTATTCAATCCAAGGCATGGTGTCGTGCCATGAAGCAGACCCCTCTCTCAGGGGACAACGTGAATAATGTACACTGATCAAATTTTCATTAATCTTTTGCATGATTAAAAAGGTGGTAAATAAAATATATGAGGGAGCAGCAACAGTGAGAGCTTTGTAAAAGACAGGAGGAAGTGGGAGATTGATGGCACCGAGCCCTGAGCAGGCATTAGGGGAGTTTAAGTCCTCAGATCTACAAGTTTGCTGAACTGGAAAAACAATATACTCTTCTGAAATGTGTTTTTTTTTTTTTGGTGCATGTGGGACTGACTTTGCCCGGGGAGACAGCCACATCTGACACCAAGGTGAGACCCAGCTCACGCCCCATCCTCTGGATGTTGACAGGCATCAGCTCGCAGCATCGATGGAGAGCGATAACATTGGAGGCAGACCCCGTGTGTGTGTGTGTGTGTGTGTGTGTTATCCTCGCTTTCTCCTTATGCAAATCATTCGCTGCTGCTGCCTCCCTTTTGTCAAGCCCGGTTTGTACAGTGTGCTCCTCTTCCTTTATCGTTCGGGTTTGCCGAGCCTGAGGAAATGAAAAGCAATGCAAATACACCCCAGCTTTTAGAGAGCCGGCTGATAAAGCACAGGAGACCTTCAAAACCGCAACGCTTCATCCGCTTCAGTTTAGCCTTGACCGAGGCATGCAAATTATACCTGAGACGTGGAGGGAGCGACTCCGTGAGCTGCACAGGCGCAAAGCTGGGGCTGGAGATAGGCGAATGTCTCCTGAAGCAGGGTTAATTGGAAGAAAATATCTATGGAAAGGTTAAAGGATAGGCAGTTGGTGAAGTCTCGGCAGAAGAAGCTCAGATATCGATTGCCACACACTGTTTGAGTCTTACTTTGCGGAGCATTTCATCGTCTCATTTAGTCATTCTGCTTCGAGGTACGGATGTGTTCTGACCCGGGCTCAAGCACACTCAGCACCGCTCCGTCAGAAACTGCATCACGTGCTCGGCTCTCACCGGACTCCTCCGCGCTCCGGCTCCCTGTAGCCGCGCGAGCCTGATTGCGTTGCTGGATGCCGGCTTGTGCACCGGGCGCTCCTGGGATAACATCTACAAGCCAAAAACTTTGGGTAAATTGGAGCTCGCGGCGGAACTAGAAAAAGAGCACAAGTAAACAAAGCCTAGATTCTCCACATCCACAGAGGATGAGGAGGCATATTAATGGCAGAGGAGGCTTGTTTTTTTGTATTATGCAGAAAAGACTGAATCAATGCAAGACTGGAGGAGACATGGCTGCATTTAATAAAACAAACATCAGTGCTTGTTTGTGTTTATGTTACATTTTTTAATACGCAGCCTGGAGTGGATTTGGCTGCTGTGGGTTTACAGCCTCAGCTGCTTGTCATCAGTTTCCTGGTTCCACCTGAACCTCGGTCTGACACCTCACAGCTTATTTTCTGTTTCCTTTAGCGTTGACCTTTCCCGCTTCCTTTCTGTTGGCCACCACTGAAGCTGACTTGAGCGGATGTATAGCCTCCCCTCCACCCTCCCGTTGCCCTTTTCTCCTTTATGTGACATTGTCAGTGCAGCAGGGGTTGCCTTTGTGCGCCCTGATTGGTCCAGGAGGAGGTGGAGAGGAAGAGAAGACTATTAATGTAACGCTAAGGGTGAAGGAGCAGCTGCACACGTTGACCTGATGGTTGGTCATGAGTGAAAGCGCTCACTGCTTCGTTTCCTTCTATGATGGATGGATGGTTCTTACTCCATGTGGAGCTCTTTGACACATGTTTGCAGGACAGAGGGATATGGACACACGGGGAAGGAGAGACGAGATAAGCTCGGGTTGAGAGAGAGTACAGAGGAGTGGAGGGTGAGACGATCCCCCCGCCTGTTTTTCATTCACAGTTTAAGCCCGCTTGTCTCCTTAACGTGCGGCGTGCCAGCGAGTGCAAAAGCTTCTGGCATTCCTGCCGGGATCAAGGTGAAGAGGCATAGCAGAGGTGACAAAAGCAAGTCTCAGAGGTGATAATTTAACTGAGGCGTTTGGCTCAAACACTCTACTCGGAGACTTCACGTTGCCAGGAATTGACCTAAAGAAAAAAAAGAATAAATTGATGGGAAATTACCGAATCTTTCTCCCCCTGACGTTTTCTGTTGTTGTTTTTAAAGCTTCTAAAAAAATATGCTTATCAATTTCTGTTTTTCCTTTTTTTTTTTGTAGACATGCAATAGATCTGCAGCCTTGATCGTCTTCTGAACAGGGAGCTAAAGATCTCTCTTCACACACCTCAAACCCCAGAAGATAATCTTTAGATTCAACAGATAGTTTGGCCTTTGCTGACTTGGGTTGGAAGGGGGGCGTGGCTAAAATCGCCCCTGGCGTGAGATTGAGAACACTGTTCAAAATGACCAGCGTTACGTCGCACTTCTTTTTACCCTTCAGCTTCTGTAGTGTATTTGCAGGAGCATTAAGGCCACGTCTCGGGACGTGTAATAATACAACTGCGCGGGGTGGCGAGGTCAGAGCCTCCAGACGGCAAACACAAACTACGTTCTGCTGCACTGAATAGTGTAAATAAAATAGAAACGTGAGTCGTCTGGCTGAACTGGAGGTGTTTTTGAATCAGCAGCTGGAGTACAGCAGAGACCTGGTTTTCTCCAGACAGCTGAGACGAGCGCTCAGTCACGGCGTTGAATAATATTAAAGCTCAGTGGACTTTATGCAAATGATGTGAAAGGCAGCCAGATGTACCTGTACTCCACTCAGCTGTGCGTTAACGCTCTGCACTCTGCTGATATGGAGATATCCCACTCAGACTGACACAAGGACACAACCGTCTGATTGACACTTTGTTACCCCACAGGGAGACGGAGCCGCTCTTTATACAAAAGGATCTACTCCACTATTCTTACTTTTACTCAACAAGAAGATTCATGGGGTTTTTTTCTTCTTCTTTTCTTTCGCGCCGGCTTCCAGCAGACCTATGAGATAAGCCGATTGAATGTAAATATCCAAACACAGAAAAAGTGACGGGATAATCCAAATAATGCATCAAGGACAGGAGCTGCTGTTGCTGAGTCACAGGGAAGAAACACGAGTGGATCACACAATGTGTCACACTGTACCAGGGCCGAACAGGGGGTGCTGTAAAAAAATGTTTGTTCTTTTTTGGACAAAAAACCCCTCTTAGCCTAAAGGCCTATTTAGATTACATTTATAATATATACATTTAAATATTTTTTTAAAAGATGAAGATTCACCACGTCATTGTTTTACACTCTTCAGTGAACACAGCCAGGGCCACACACACACCATCAGTTCTCAGAGTAATATATGCACAATTACTCAAACTTCACAATAAACACTTTAACAATGCAACAGGTTTGATCAGCTGGCATCAACCTGAGTCACTGCACCTACATTTACGTCACGCACGACTTCAGCTCCTAAATCCTTTTACGCACAGCGTAAAGAAATAATCTCAGACAATCTAAGCACATTGTTGAATAGCTCTCCACATTCATTACGCAAACAGAAGCACAAAATCACACTTCTTTCTCCATCTCCAACCTTTTTACGCAAGCCACAAGGAAACAATCCAAACCATGTATACGTTATTAAACAGTTCTCCAAATCCATTACGCACTGAACACACGATCAAAGTAACACTCTCAATCCTCACCAGCTTACAAAAATACTACAGTGTGACATTAAACTGCATACATGAAAGTGCGCGGCGGCACCATGATCTTACTTTGAGCTGCAGACAGGATGTCCTGCTTACAGGTGTCCAAATGTCCAGGTGCGCTCTGGGGTCGTGGAAATAAAGGACGAACGTCCAGAGAGTTCATTATGTCTGTGTTGGCATACATCAATTAATGGTTTGTGAGTCTTTTCTGGGTCATCATGGTGCTGCGTGTCTTCAAAAGACGCAAGGCTGAGAAGGTGCGCTCAGGTGAGGCCACAGAGACGTGAATGCACAGACGTAACTCAATCAGTGTTTCTGTCTCTGAAAACATGGATCTTGTTTGTTAGTGGAGTTTAGTCCAACACGATGCTACATCTTCAACTGTGCCACTCGTAGACCGAGCAGGGAACCTTTTCACTTTACTCGGCGTCTGCAACCACGAGCCTACCTGACGTAGACAACGTAACTTCCGTGAACTTGTGTTGATGATGCCTAAAAATAATTAAATCAAAATCAAGAAATACATGTAATGGCCTATGCGTGTCAAAGTCTTTTCCCATTCATAAAGTAATGGGAAAATGAAATTTATAAATTATTTAATAAAAAATATTTAAACAAATATATATTTTTAAATATTTAAAAATATTTAAAAATAATTTTAATATATGTAAATTTTTTAAATTAAAAAAAGCTCCCCCTCGCCCCTAGGGCACCCCCACTTCCTGCGGCCATGCACTGTACTGAAATATTTCACGACACACAACGTCACAAACTGGTACATCAAAAATAGAAATGACGAGTCATGTTTGAAGAGGTTTTATTGAATTCAGAGTAAGCTTGTTAGACAAGTTTAGACATCGAACATTAAAGTTTGTACCAAAAGGAAATGAGCGCTGTGTTTCCATGTGCTTCTGACAGCATGTCGAATTAGTTTATCTGAAACGTTAAAGGAAGAATGTGCAACATTGAATACAGCAGAAATACAGAATATCCTCTGTAAAATGTCTCTCTGAGCCTGTGATGCGTATCAAGGTGTTTTAGCCAGGGAAGGATAAATAACATTCTCATGTGAGTGTGTTTAGATCATGGTCACTCTGTGTTCATTTATGTCAATGTGAAGCTACGAAGCTAACTAAAGTGTGCTAACATTAGCTTGCTAACGCAGCAATGCAGCAATGCAGGCTACAGGCAATAGCAGCTCAAGCAAAGGATAATGTGTTGCTTAATGTGCGTAACGTTGCGTTCTGATAAATCCTTTGTGTGAACGTGGGTAAAGGGGGGTTTTGGTGGCGTGTAGGAGAGCAGAGGCGTGGCTAAACAGCAGTTTGTTTTGGTTGAATTCTGGGGCTCAAGGGCGACATCTACTGGATCAAAGAGTCACATATTCTTCCTTTAAAATGCTTTTTTTTACTTTTAGGGGAGCTTAAGCTTAAAGCTCCATCTTTATGTATAAGATGTTACAATTCTGAAGTTAGAATAAATCCTGGTTTCAGTTCATATTATGTTAAATTAACCTCTACTCTTGTAACAAGCTGACATCGGGCTACAGCTGGCAAATCAATTTAAAGAGGCGGGACGTGAAACTGGCACGTTTTGAAAAGATGCTGAACTGAGCAAAATGTTTTCTTCCCCAGACTGTAAATCTCAAGCAGATACTGGTGGTAAAAAGACAGAGGTGGGAAATGAGCGTAACAGGTCCTCTTACATTGTGGCTAGTTTGCCTTTCTTCACTTATTTTTTTATTAATTTTTTTACTCTCTCAAAGTGATCGCTGAGACGTGGGAACAAAGAACAACAATCAGGTCTGGTGTGTCATGAGAGGAGCATCGAGTTTATCACACAGGTTGCAAACAGGCTGTCAGGCATTGTAGACGTAATAAATGTAATTATAAGAAGTCTCCATGTTTAACACATTCTCACACCAAGAACCTTTCAGTATGGTAGCTGGGTCAGTCGCTTACAAATTACAACAGAATCATCAGAATCCATTTATGCAAACAAGTCAGTGACACATTGTATTTTTACAGCAGATGTAAAACATGTTTAAAACCTCGTTCACCAAACGGTTTCATCTTAATCAGTGTTTCTCAACAGGCCTTTTCTTTGGGACCAACCACCAACTTTCGAAAAAAATTGCTACCCAAATTTCAGACATTTGTACAGAAAAATGGTGCAATTTGTTCCCTCAGACAGGACAAATCATTTCACCGCACCACACAAACTTTTTCAAAAAGCTTTGTGGGACACATTTGTGGCCACTTTTGGGTCCTGACCCACCAATTGAGAACCACCGAGGTAAAAAGTTTTCTTGCTTTATTCTTCATGTCTCTTTCACGCATTGTAAAGTGAACTGTCTCATGTTTTCATTTCAAACATTTAAGTCAAGAGGTCTGTATAGATTTGCATTATAACGGTTAGCAGGTTTTAGCTTGTCGCTGTTTCGTTAGCATTTCCAAAACCACTACCACCATTATTTAGCTTCATGTAATTATGCAGAACCCAATGGCAGATACTTATAACATCTCCTAATCTGAGCAGTTGGAGTTCCCTCAGCCCTATGTGCCCTCCTGCAATGAATACATGGTCACTTATCCAAAACATAAAATATGACAGGGAGGAGGGCATGCAGCACGTTTATGTACATTACAGAGGGGTAATGTAGGGTTGAGGCAACATCGGGACATTGGGCCTAACTTTGGGAAAAAAGTCCTCATCAGGTGAGGTTCTCATTTTGATAAAGCTGCTGTGACAACTGTCAGCCATGTTCCCAGATCTCAGCAGACGCGCTAAGGAGAGTTTATGTCATCATAAATAAAATATCAATCACATCCATCAACACCACCACGGAGAGATAAATGCAAAGCGTCACCTTACACAGGCTCATTTCAAACATCAACACTGTCGCAGAGTCCTCTTTACATTAATGTTTTAATCAGCACAATAACATTGACATTAGTAGTACAGTACGTTCAATCAGGAGTATTCATATTCAGTGCATGTTTAATACTTGTACACATGAAGTGTAAGCAAAGGAAATGTGCGTCCAAGGTCTCTACACTTCAGAGATGAGTGTCAGCTGTAAGCAGATACGTTTAGCAAACAATCCCTCCATGCCAACTGTTTGGCACCTTCTTGAAAACGAAATGTTTATTTCCTCAGTCTGTTGGAGCAGGAGCAAACACACTCATCTGCTGGTTCAGGCTCCAGAGTGACCTTTGGAGCTGCCGTCCAATCAGCAGCACTGAACTGTACACGAAATCCAGAACACATTTCTTTTTTACGTGACTTTGAGATTTACATTTAGATGACAGCTTCCAAGGACTGTTTAAATCATCCTTTTTTTTATCGTGATTCCTGCGTCCGAGATTTAAATACTTTTGAGTTTTGAGGAGAGACGAGAAGGAGAAGAAAATAAATACAAATGTGCGTCAGGAAAAGACTGAACGTACACTTTCTGCTTCATCTGTGATGGAGGGGATAAGATGAGGAAGGCCTAAGTAGGAACAGGCGTTGGAGAAAAATGATACGCACTAACCTTCAGCATCACTCGCTTTACCCACAATGCCTGGTTGCAGCGCCCTTGTGTGGCCTCCGCCTATTGTGTCAGCGCGCTGAAAATGTGCTTCTTGCTTTCGTCTGAAAAGATGCGAGGAGAGCTGGCAGCCTAAGGTCTATTGTCACGATCCTGCCGACGCTCGTTGAGTGAACTTTGAAGGAGTTATGAAGCAAACACTTCACGCGAGTACGACTGAGCGCTTCTCGTTTCAACAAGATGATTTGGCGCACTTTCCCATCCCCCCGAGTTCGTACGTTTACACGTCGAGGGGGAAAACATCCACTTTACAAAGCACCATAGAAATATGTTCTTCTATAACTACCTGTGTTTAAAGATAGATTCACAAGCCGAACAGGTTAAGGACATATTGCGTATACTCTCGGTGAGCTGAAGAATTGAAAAGTAACATCCTGTTAATATTATTTGATATTTGACGTGTGGAAGGATTTACTGTCTTAAGTACGGAAGCCATTAAAGGACACACATCCATAAATTATAAAATGCTGGTTGCTTGGTTGACATCTTGACTTTGTTGTCTCGTCATTTTCAGGATAACATTTTTTAAATTCACTTCACAGAAACTTCTCACCACAGCGTTGTTATCCAGAAAAAAATAAGATGAATGAGTTGGATCTTAAGAGAAAAAAAAACACGGGTGCCAGAAAGGCAAACATGTGACATACAGTATGTCATGTACAGGCTCCTGGTTGTCGTGGCCGTGGAAACCGACAATGGCCCTTTGCTGCATGTAAACCCAGACTCTCTCCTGTCATTATTTAATGGATGTCTTTCGTACATGTGACATTTTTGTGTGATTATTTTCTCGGAGAAAATTGATTCAAATCAAGAGGATGTGAATTTGGTTGTTTTAAAGAATAACTAAGTGTAGTTGTTGTTTTTTTTACATCTTGAGGAAAAGACTTAAAGTATTTCTGCAACACTTGAGTATTTTGTGATTTTTTCAGTCTCGTCACACATTTGACCCTGATTTTATAAATGAAGCTCCGTCGGCTGTAAGAATATTGCACTCGGCCATATTGGGATTCTGATAACGTTTCAATTAGTTGTGCAGCTCTCGTGGAAAGACGTGATAACCATCCAAAAAGTGAGATGTGAAATTTCCGTGGCCGACAGGGATTTCTAGTTGTTTACTTGCAAACTCACGACCTGATTTTAGAATATTAATGTCTGCATTAAACTCCAAATGTTTCCCAAAGTTGAGCGTGCAAACAGAGTCTCAAGCAGTGTACATCATCAGGAGGTGTTTTCAGAACAAACATCTCCAGGGAGTTCACTGTGTGCTCACTGCATGCCATCCACACCTTCCTGCAGTCGCACCACCATGGCTGAAATAGTTCATCGTTCCTGCGATGCAGAATCAATAAAATGGGGGGGGGGGGGGGTTCAAAGGATTTGGGGGCAGCAGTAGCTCAGTCCATAGGGACTTGGGTTGGGAACCAGAAGGTTGCTGGTTCAGGTCCTGATGCTGATCTATGAAATATAGGAGTAGCTGGAGAGGTATCAGACCACCTCTCGGGCACCTCTGAGGGGCCCCTGAGGAAGACACCGGACCCCAACGCTTCCAGAGAGGGCAGCCGCCGCACTCTGACATCCCTCCATTAATGCAATGCTTCATTAATGCACCACAGGATGTGTGATTCAGGCCTGTGTGTGTGTATGTCTCTACATTAACAGAGTGCGAACCAGAATGTCCCCCCTCTCGGAATAATAACTAATAAAACTAAAAAAACTGTTTCTAGAAGTATGAAAAAGTTGCAGCGGTCTGAAAGCCTCCTGGTGTCTGTTCACTGTAACACAGACTAATGCTCTGTAACACTGACTGAAATCAGGATCTTGTTGTGTGTGACTGAGAGTGAGCACGCTCATGTGTCTCTCTCTCTCAGGTGTCTTTGCTTTCTTAAAACACGCTGATGGCGTTTGGACGGCTGCACAGCTTCTGTTTCATCCGTTTATGCAGCGCTGCTTTTGATGTGTAACTGGGCTTTCCAGCTACTGTGAGTTCTGCATTAACAACCCAGCACACACACACACACACACACACACACACACACACTTGTTTCCATCCCGCTGATGGATGACAGTGAATAATGAAACAAATATCTGGCGTGTACAGTACAAGGGCGAGACGACACTCTTAAAACTCTGGCAGCGAGAAGTTTTGTTTTCCTCAAATAAATCTGTGATAGTTAAAGGATTATCTGCAGCACAAATATGGGTTTTGTGATGTCGAGCAGTATTGTCTTTGACCCTCAAAGGTTTTGTTTTAAAATCAATTTGTTATAAAAGCAGTTTGCAGCCAGTGAGCGTACTTACACGACCCGACTAAACAAAGCGTGAGAAGCATCCTGGAAGCGACTCATCTTTCGTACCAGCAAATCATATTTCCAACAGCTGCAAACGAAAAAACATGAAAAATGAAATTCTGTCTTTTTAAAAAAAAAAAAAAAAAAAAGAGAGCAGAGATTGAATTTCGGAGCCTGAATAGAAGGTATGGTAAGTTCACATTGTATGGGATGAGAGACAGGCTGGCAAAGCTAATAAAGTGATGCTAATGTGCTTTGTGATGCAGTGGAAGTCCCCCAGCTTTCAGCTCCACACAGATGGGATCTCTCCCGCAGGATCAGATAAAAGATGTCCATCTCTGACTCTGCCGAGCGTGGCACATTCAACCAAAAAACAAAAAAAAAAAAAACAACTGCCTCTCCAAGCCGAGCTGTCATGGCTGCTCGCACACAATTCCTCCGCATAAAATAAAAGCGGCAGAGCGCATTATCGCAGCCATGATGAGGTTAAATTGAGGCGTATCAATCTTAACTAATGCGGCGGGGAGAGGAACCCGATCTTAAACGATCACGGGGGGAACGAATGTGCGTTGGCCTCTGCTGCTGCTGCTGCGGGGGAGATGATGACACACAGTCCTCGACATTCAGAGCGTCCTATATAGGCTGACGGTACCTCTAGTAAACAGTATACGTCCTTATTCCACAGGCTGAATGATAGCATGTCAAGCCCTGTAACCGCGGCGACTCCTTCTCATCATGTATTCAAATCCCTTGAATTTATGGAACGAGTGATTCAAGGCTAAGCTGTCCAGACGTCTATAAATACACATCACCTTGTCATATATTAAACCAAATCACACTGTCAGTGGGAGCTGCCAAACCATGAGAATATTCTCGAAACCCTCCCCGCTTGTCCTCGCCGCCGCCGCTCCTTCCCTCAGTCTCCGGAAGCCCTTCCCTCCCGAGATAACGGCAGCGGAGATCACCCTGTCTCTGCGCCCTCCGTCCCGCTCACAAGGTCGTCCTCGCACCCACATCTCAGGGTCGTCGCTCAGCTCGTAGATGGATCCGTCCTCCACGCTGTGCTCCAAAGACTCCAGGGAGGAGTCCGAGGCCTCGTCGCCGCCCAGCGCCGTTAAAGGCCGCCCGGGAAGTCCCGACGTGGTGCGCAGCTTGTACTGCAGCAGAACGCCGCGACCTTTGCCCCGTCCCTCGCCCTGGTAGGAGCCGGATTGCTGCAGGGATTCCTGGGAGGAGGTGTCGCTGCGGTCCTCGCCTCCGCAGGCGGAGTCCGGAGCATCGCCCATGGAGTCCCTCTTCAAGAGGTCGGGAGACAGAGAGCTGGTGGTCGCTACCAGGAAGTCAACAGGCCCGCAGTGAGCGTTCAGAGACACCATTCCCTTTCCTGCAGCCGGCAGACAGAGAGAAGATTAAAACATCATCAGTTGTGTTCCTATCGGAGGTTACAGTCACATCATTCACAGTTAAATCAGAACATTAAGTGCCAGATGAAACATGAATCTATGCATCCACAGACTGAATCTATTCAAGTCGCTGTGTGATAAAAGTTCACTTCATGGATGTTTGGAGATCTTCACTTGTTTATTTTGTGTCCGCAGAGGTTCAAGTGCACAAACCAAACACAGAAGTCGTCTTTTATACATCATGCGGCAGCATTGCATGTTGTAGTCTGACCTTTATGTGACCAGCCTTCTGATCTGAATCTCAGAGAAATGTCCAGTTATGACAGAGAATTAAAAAAAACGAGCTCTGATATCTGAAGATAGCGAGATATATCAGTGGAGCTCTCGGGTGCGTGCATGTTTTTTTTGCCTTTATTTTAGAGGGCGGAGCTCCTGCTATGACATGCTCTCTCTCAATACGGTGACACAGTTCACAGACTGGGACGCCAGTATCACATATATGAGCTCATTTATGAACGTCTTCAGTCTGAAAAAAGTGCAATCACAGGAAGGAGGAGGAACTAAAACAGATGGATGTCCACTTCAGACTTCTATTCAGAAGAACGGACTCTTAAATGAAACTTTGTTGAACCTTAAAGCACCGACTCAACGTTTTTATCGACATGAAGTAAAGAAAAATAAAAGCACTGACACGTCTCTTGCTGCTGGAGGAGCTCACTCAGGCTCTCACTGGATTTGGGAAACTATTAAACTAGAATAATCATCTTTACTTCACTGAGTGTGTTGAACATTGACTTGGTGGTTAACGTCGTGTTGCTCTGAATCTTAAACATCTAAACATCTGCCTTTAAAGACGACTTCTCTCTGTCTTTGTTTGGCCTGCTACACTAACGCACAACTCATCTAACATCCCAGGTGCTGTGCTCCTGTCTTTAATCGATCTTGGTGTCCGAGCACGATGATGCTAAATGAAAACATTTCTGTACATTAATGTTAAAGTTAATAGTCTGTTGTTTTTATTTTTTCAAATCGAGGAAACAAAAATATGATTTTGTTGAAATGCAGGGGGGTCAAATTAAACATGTCAGCCTCCTCATGTAGTCTGATGTATTCTTCCTCTGTTACACTCTGAGCTACTTTATCATCTTTTATTTTATCATGCTGCAAAAGAAATCAGGGTAGCTATATTTGGTGTCGTATTTACATTTATTTAATAAAGTAGCTCGGAATAAGATGGTCATGATGTGTTGTTTGTGTAGGTGGAAAACCTAACAACCTCATTCACTTTTGATTATCAACAAATCGCCGCCGGGCAGTTTTTAAATTACCCGAGAAGAATATATATACAGAGCTATATCTGCACTGATTCCCCGAGCGGCCTGGAAAAATGTGAAGTGTGACCTCAATAATGTGCAGTGCACAGTCATTTTCAGGAAGGGAAAAAAAAATTCAGTTTTTATTCTGACCGCTCCGTCGTCCCCCCCCCCCCCCCGCCCGTCGATCCATACCTGTTATTTTGGGGATGCCCTCCAGTTTGGGAACTGGAAGGGTGATGATTAAGCCCTGAGCGGTGCCCACCCAGAGCAGCCCCTGGCAAATGAGGAGACTCGTCACTCGTATACTCTTCTGACCTGAAAAAAAAAAAATCAAAGACACAAGAAGAAATTCATCACTGACTGTGCGACACAATGAGAGGGAACTACAACGGACCGAAGGAACCTTCGAGGAACACTCGGGGCCAAAAAGACTATGGATCAGACGAAGACAATTATGAATAGAGATGCACCGATCTCCTCTTCCTTCTCTTTCAAACTCATTCCAATCCATTTGTGGCGATGCTGATCGTGTTATTGTTAGTGTTAGGAATTTGTTGGAAGGCAACACAAAGCTGCAGGAAACCCAGCATTTCATTTCTTTTTGAAAAAGCAAAAATATCAATAAAAACAAATAAATAGAAAAGTGTATCCGTATCTGTGCCGGCTTCACATACAAACAGGAAGCTCAAATTCCATCCTTGAAACTGAGGAATGTGAATGTGTAGTGTGCAGGCCGAGCGACTTGTTCTGTTGTTGTTTTCAGTGAGATTTACTTTCTGCAGCCGTGCGCACATGAGAACAGCCCGGCTGTGCACGGAGTGACTGTGACCTGCTGACCATTTAGTGGAAGCTGAGTCCAACTCGTCTGAACGTCGTCATGGAGACGATCTTACAGTTCAGTCTGAATGTCTTCTTCATCAGCGGATACAGTGGGAGATCAGGCAGGAAGAGGGAGAGAGAGAGAGAGTGTGTGGGGTCCATAGGTTGGAGTCAAACCCCCCCCCCCCCCCCCACCGCTGCTCACTTTGAGGACGACAGCTTCAAAGACACAGAGCCGTTTATTATTTTGATGCTTGACATGTCAGTGGACAGTGTCGGATTGAAGGAGGAGAGAGAGGAGAAGGATCGGGCGAAGGTCGGAGTCGAACTCCCAAGTTTGAGCTTAAGTTTAAAAAAAAAAAAAATTCTGTTTTCTAGAGCCAGATACACATAAAAAAAAAAGAAAAAAGATTAGATAGAGAAATGTCTTCCTTTGATTTTATAGGACCCCCCCACCCCCCCAAATGTATTTAAAAGGGGAAAAACAATGATAGTTTTTCATTTCATTCAAGCTCTGTGATCAAGTCAGTTATGAATTATGTTTTTCACAAATTGTTGAAGAAGAGCGTCTTGTCCATTGAAAGAGGTCAAATGAAACTTGTCTTGTGTATCGTAGGTAACCGGTGTCAGCATGCTCAGCATATACACAGCTCCACCACGCAGTGCTCGGAGTTATGTAAAGATCATGAAAAATGGGATTTGTCTACCTGCTGCTGACCCAGTTTGAAGAAAAACTCTCAGAGACGCTCGATGTCGGAAGCAGGACTCTGTGAACTTCATGTATTTCAGATCTGAGTGGTTCCTCAAATATTGAGCTTCAAAGATTCACCTCCTACTGTACAAAGCAAAATGTGGGGAAGTTATCTTTTATTGATAACATGAAGAGAATCTGAAGGTTGACATCATGCAGGGCTTTTTTTTTTTAAGGTCTGCGTGAGCATGTGTGGATATCTGCCTGACATTTGGTTCTTTTTGGTGAAACTTTTTTCTTTCTTTGTCAGATCAACAAACGTGTTTTTAACCTGAAAAAAAAAGTCAAACCATTTGGACGACTTGACCATGTTCAAGATTTTGGTTGAAACCATCTTTAGGTCCTGACAGAAATTAATAACTCATGTGCTCTGAAAAAGGAAAAAGGAAGAAAAAGTTTTCCGATATTACCAACCCTGCCTTTAATTTAAGGATCTTAATCGCATCCAAAGTTTGATGAAGGGGAAATACTTTTCATCCGGAGACGGCCTTCGACTTGTGAACTTTCAGTGCGTGACTCACTTTAAAACAAAGCCACACACGACGCCGCGGCCCCACGACAAACTGAACGCCACACCGTCCAATCACAGCGCTCGCATTTCATACAAGTGAACATAAGAAACCTGCAGATCCATCCGGGGGGAGAGAATGGATGTCTAAATAAAGCAGAATGATTAATCACTTTATCAATGTGTTATGTCTTAACTAACACTTGTGTTCTTTAATGCTAACATATGTAATTCCTATGTTGCTGTACTGTAATCTCCTGTTTGCTTTTTAATGTGTTGTTTTAAATATCCTCAACCTTCCAGGGACTGCAGATTAAAAAAATAGCCTGCATGGCTAAATGTGGAACATTTACATATGTGACTTTGTTGTCTTGTTAAATTAATGTGCGTTGTCCCTTTTAAATAAAGAAATCACAAATCAAACTGACAGGACGGCGCTTCCTTCAGCTTGTTGGATCGTCACTCAGAGGCTCAAAAAAGGCTCACAGGAAGTTTTTTTTTTTGTTTGTTTTTTTTATGGATGAACTCCTTCCTCTCCCTGCTACTAACAGACTCCGCACGCCGACTCAGGGAGTTAAGGGTGGGTAAATCCAGTGCGCTTCAGACCCTGTGCTGCTGCATGTTTAACTTCTTGACTGTCCTTTTTATGCATTTTGTTTTATTTGAAATGATCTGATCTGTTTCACTCTACTTTTACTTTTATTCCTCAGCAGATTTTCAGGTATTTTTTTTACATGTTTCAGGTTAAATCTGCTCTAAAAGTGGGATAGTATCCCTTTAAGGGTACACAGCTTGGACAGTGTGTTCCTGTCACAACTTCACTCTGTGCTTTTAACTCACACTTTTAAATAAGTGAATATCATACTGGAGCACGTTGTGACATCACTTTTTGCATGTGATGCAATTCTGACAGATTTTTCATTCCTTTGGGGCACTGATTTTTTATTTTTATTTTCACATCCGGTGATCAAGAATGATTTGTGAGGGAAACATGCATTATCTAAGTCTGCAGTTTCTACTGACGCCTGCGCAGCATTCGCGACAGAGGGAGGATAATTGTTCCCTTATTATACATGCACATGCTTTGTTTCCACTTAACAAAAAGGCTGGGGAAAAAACTGTGTTTGTTGTGGATTTATTTTTGCATTCTCTCCGTGGTCCCTGAGCTGCCGGCTCCCACTGTGGCCTAGTTTATCTATAGAACCATTTCACATAATATCCATGGCAACTATAATTGAATTACACCAACCCTCATCTGATCACAACTAAGAGAATGCTGATTTACACGTGTAGCTGAATTTATGTGTTTGTTTACTGTGATGCTCAGATTATGATGATTTGCATGAGTGGCCCAACACTGTCATTAATTAATTCATGTCACTGTGCGGAGATGAATCACGGCGAGTAGGATGCTGACGCTGTGTGGAGAAGAGGGAGCGGAGGCGGAGCAGAGGAGGACAGTCGGCAAACACAGAAGCCACAAGCTTTCAGGTGGAGACCTCGGCGGTGTTTGTGTAAAGCGGACTTAATTATGAAGTGCATTTTTAACTCCGTTGCACTCGGACTGAATTAATTGTATTGACGTAGAGAATCCCAGATATCACAACTTGGGTTTTTGAAGCTCTGCGTTTGGTGATTTGGGGCCGCATGATCAAAATGTGGAAATAAGGAATGAGCTGGAGTAGAGCTCATTAAATCAGACGACAGCTGAGAGAGTGCATGCATGGTGATGTAGCGTGTTCATTGCCAGTGTGTTTACATCCTGGGAAAGCAGGTTGCAGGTCAAAAACACAAACCAGTAAACTTTAATAAAAAAAAGTACGTCAGCCGCCATTTTCTCTGTGATGAAAAACCAACAACAATCCTGACTTCTGTGCATAGTTCACAACAAATACGGTAACATCCGGTGTATGAAACTAAAACATATTTACAACCAGGTAGAAGAGACATTTTGGACTTCATAGCAAATTCCTTTTTTTATGGCAACTATACACTGTAAAAACATGAAAGAAAAATGAGTTATTAAAGTAAAAAAAAGTTTATGTCCAGGCTTCTTTTAACAATTTAAGTTGACTGAATTTGCAATGATTAGTTGAGATATTTTGTAGATATGATGATGATATTTCTGCTGGGTCAGCTGAGAACTGACTCATTTTCAGAGCCAGCCTCAAGTGGCCAATGGTGGAATTGCAGCGTGTGGCACTTACACGTCAGCTTCTTTTCTTTGTCACAAAAAGCCCTGGAAAAAAAACCCCCCTCCTTTATTTACAAACTCTAAGCCTCCTGCTCACATCTCCTCGGAGTGTATTTGTACTTTTGCTTTGAGAGCTTAAGTGGCAGAGTGCTTCTTCTGAACACCAACTCTTGGGTTGCCATGAAATCTAAAAGTAGTCGGGAGATGTGGGCGCCAGGCATTGTCTTTAAAAGAACGAACGATAAAGCAGGATAATGACGAAAGCGCTCAAGATTAAGGAGGTGCAGCTCAACCTCGAGCCACGTCCAAGTCTTTGCAGCGACGCACACGCTCTGAAGAGTAGTTGGTGCATCATGGGAGTCGGTGTATTTGCCTTAAAAAAAGAAGATGTCTCCAAAGATAAATGTTCCCTCTGATATGTCACCAAGGACTTTATTTTGGAATATTATTTTTCACCCTCAGGATAGAACTATTAAAGGCATTAGTAGGGAAGAGATCAGCAGTTTTCTCGGCTTCAAAAACTTCCCTGTTGTTTACTGCAAGTAGAACTCCCTGATGAGGATAAATCACATTAAGGGGGGGAGAGGATTAGAGGGTATATCATTACTGCATGTCCTTGCATAAGTCAAGGAGAAACCTTCAGGAGCGGGAACCCTTTTGACAGAGGGGGGAATCTAGCAGGATTTGGTGTGGCATTATCTGTGGCTGCAGAGTGTCGAAGGAGACGCTCTCGTCTCCTGCGAGCTCAACAAATCACAACCCAAGTCAGAGATTCTTCGCCTTCGGTGGATCCCGAAGACATGAGCCGCAAAACTCTTTTTCTTTCACAGAGATACTTCCCAGAGGGCCGGGGGCCTTTAAGGATGCCTCCCTCCCTCCCCCCCCCCCTCCAACGTGCGACTCTGACGCTGGGTGAAAATGACCTGTGGGTCACAGGTAACACTCCCTCCTACCACGGACCCGTCTGTTCTTCGAGAAATCTCCCCTTCAAGTTAAAAAAAAAATAATCTTTCCTTCTTTCTTTTTTTTTTTTTGCTCAAATCACAGGAGAAGACCCGTTTTCATTTCTGATGAGATAAAGAACTACCGCAGCTTTGAGAGTTGCTCTAAAAACATCAATCACAGACTGGTCTGTGACTTCACCAAAAAAGACAAAATACAACATTTATACGACTTGCTGCAGCCGAAGAAGATCGTACACGCACTGACTGTGCTCGTGAACCATGAGTTACAGTCTGATGTTGATTCGTATGAACTATACTTTTCACCAGCAGGCAGTTTTAGCTACGCTTCATTGCCATCTAATTTGTTTAGCGTATCACAGCCATTAAAATGGAGACAAACACCCGCGCAGGCTGATAAATATTTCATCCATCTTGAAAAGGAGGCACACACGAAGAAAAGGGCCGATCCTAAACATCCTGCGGTGAGATGTGAAACAGGGGTGAACGGATTTTAAAGCACAGCAGACGAGAAGGAGAAAAGAAAGTGGGCCAAATGGAATAGACTATCAAGTCAAAGTGAAGCAGAGTGAGGAGGTAAACGTGGAGGAGACGGGGTGAAAAAAAAAAAAACAGGGAGGAGGGATAGAAAGAGAAACACGGACATATAAAGAAAGACAAGGGTGTTCCCATGGGAACCCTCGGTATGAAAATCTTTCAAGCTGCTGTTTTAGAGCTCCTCAATGATTTGGTTTCTTCTTTTATTAATCCCTGCCGCTAACCCCTCGGCTTTTTTATGGATTTGGGAAGGCCTGAGATGGATAGTTATTCAGGTGAGTCCCCCAGGGGGGCAAGACCCGAGGAGCAACTTGGACGAGACGAGAATATCATTTAGGGGGGGGGGAGAAGAGCTCCATCAATGTTTAAAACACTGCCCTCTCACTGCTCTGATGTAAGAGAGGCAGAACGTGGCTTTGTGTCGGGGAGGATTTCGAGACGAGTAATTACACGATACGATACACTTTATTGTCCCCCGTGGGGAAATTTGACTTGGACTCAAAAGTGCTGCCAAACATTCAGCTGCTTCCACCAGAATCAATGCATAAAAAAAACAATAGACAAACACATCCACGAGTAAACAGAACAGCCTCATACTGTCAGAATACAGAAGACAACATTACCGATACTGCACAAGATCTGCAAAAACACAGCATGAGACATCATGAGTGTGAACTCAAAAACGTTTTTGTTTCTTTTTTCAGACACAAAGTATTCGAGTAGATGTGGCTCTTTACCTGACGGATTCTGTCTCTCGCCTTCTTCAGAGTCTCACACGTGCAAAGAGAGTCATGAACAGGGACGAGGGGGGCTACATGCTCTCACACACCTGGGACACTCTACTCCAGGAATAGTCGGCAGGGGGGGGGGGGGGGGGGGGGGGGGGGGGGCACGGCGTGCCTGGTGGGGTGGTCGGGTCTATACGGCTGACCACGACACCACCGTTTCGGCGTGGGCGTGGTCAGACCGATGGACCTGACAGCCCTGCTGGGCCGGCTGACACGTCACACGCTGTCAGTGACACTCTGAAGAAGGCGAGAGACATTCGCCAAAACTGTCAGGTATGAGCGAGATCTACTCGAACACTTTGTGTCTGAAAAAAAGAAACAGAAACGCCGCATCATGTGTGTGACTCCGGTGCGGAGTAGAAGTTGACCCCTCTGTAAGAAGGCGACGACAGAGCGCCTGATTCACTGAAGGTTTGAGTTGAAATGTGTTTGAACTTGATATCAAACCATCGTGCACTGAGGGCCGAACAAAAACAGAAATATGCGCTTGCAGTCATCCTGCTTTCCGTCCAAACTAGCAGTGATGTAAAACCAGCAAAACGTGCAGAAGCCTGGTTTCAATACTGTTCCACCACCTGCACAAGGTTCGCACCTGCTGAGTCACACAATCTCTTCAGTCGATCACCTGCCAATCGCACTCCGACCAAACATTCAATTCTTCGGCGCGAACATGTAATTTAGCACTCTCAGTGAATCGGCCTCTGAGTGGAGTGCGAGACGAGTGCGTACCTGTGCTCAGCAGCGTGGAGCGTGTTGAGATGTTGATCTCCTGCAGGAGCTCTAGTGTTTCAGTGTGAAAGAGACGAATGGAGGAGCCCTCGGAGAACGCCATCCACACCCCTCCACCGGCACAAGCCATGTGCGCAACGCTGACCATCGGGTCTGGATGGACTTCGAACTTCTGGAAAAAAGAAGAAAAAAAAATGCAAACAATGTGACGATGTCTGTCAACAGCGCCGATGCAACGATGCATCCTGAGTCATATTCTGAAAGTGTGGAAAAACATCCAACCTAAATCAGGTTATGCTTCAGCTCTTGCTCCACATTCTTCATTCTAGCAGTTTCTCCCTTAATTTTGTAATTTACACACTCTCTCACACATTACTCATATTTTTGCATCATTTCCCCGGCTGCTATCTTTTTTTTTTTTTTTTTTTTACCAGCACAAAAGAGAGTTTCAGGCACCTAGTCTTAATGAGCAGCTTGAACCAAATGCAATGAGTCTTATCATGGCGACACATGCAGCCCCTGCAGTCCAAGGCGTGACAAGGGCTGGTTTGGGCATCTTCTTAGAACTCCTATCGCTGTCAGAGCACGAGTTGCATGAGGCCGGGCAATTAGTCAGTGAGAAAGAGTGGATAAAGATGAGACTGCAACCCCCCGACACCTCGACCAAAGTGCACTAGCAGACAGGGATTAGCACCTGTTTATGCGCCCTTGCCAGTGGGCCCTCTTTTGTTTGAAATTGGGAAAAGGAAAGAACACTTTGATGTGTTTTCTCCCTTAATTGACTCCTCAGCATGGTGCATGCTCTGCCTGGGAATGAATAGGCAATTTATCTTTGGAGGTTCAGCCATTATAAGAATTAGATATTCATAATTAAAAAGGACAAATTTCCCCTTTAATAACCGGTTGCATTTCAAATGAGTTGACAAGTTTGTAAAGGAAAAAAAAAAACACACACACAACCGCACGGTGCAGCGTGTGACACGCAATCATCACATTAATCATCATCAGGCGTGGTCGCTCTAAAAGGGACTTCCAGCTAACCCATGGCTGGCATGCTGTAACTGTCGGATGCCATCTTGCTCACCATATGTTGAAAACCACCTGGAAGGCTTCTTGGAAACGACGCAGACTCAATTGACCGCAAAACACGGGGATGTTGAAAAGTGCTTCAAATGTGTGTCTGAATCATTGATTTCAGTTCCCACTTCAGGCTTTTTATATTTTCATGGTGAAATTATTGATCAGCCCACTAGCGTCAAAATATGTTCTGTCAGACTATTACGTTTCCTCTGAGTGATATGAAGGACTATGTTAGAAAATGCAAATCACACATCTTCCTCTGAACTTGTTGTGACTTCATGTTGCTATTGACTGAAACTCAAAGTTCGTGTTTCTGGTTCCAGGCCACGCTTGAATTTCCAAAAGAATGACTTTTTTTTTTTTTTTTTTACTTTTCTCGATAACTCTGGGCAACTTTTTAACGATACAATAGATTCTGCCTGAACTCTCTGTGTTTGGAGAAGTTTTCCAGTTTTCCGAGTTGTTGCCGTGAGCAGTTAAGCTAAAGTTGGGAAAATTAGGTTAAACTTTTAAAATTGCAGGACTGGAGGTCCAGATCCAACCATGGGATACGACTGTGTTTACACTGATGCTACGAAGGAGGAGTCAACATAGACGGCTTCCTTGAAGTCAGCAGGAAGTGAACGCCAGAGGATAACCTGACGAAGGCCAGTTTGAAGGGAAATTTAGAGCCCGATTGCTCTGTAATCACAATTACGTTTTATTTATTTTTGTTAGTTATTAACTAACTAACAAAAAATATAAAACACACACACATTGAGCTTCCTAACTTCTGCAGTTTCTCTTTGCAAGCTGTACGTTTTATAAAGACACAAAATCGCAACTCGCTCTTTAAATTCTTTCACTCGTTCCGTAATCGAGGACAGGTGACACGACTGTTGTTGTTTTTTTGTTTTTTTTTAAATGAGCGATCGGCATCGGCTTTGAACGATGCAGAAAAATGATTAAAACTGCGGTGTGAAAGAGCTGATATTTCTCATGAGACGTCGCAGCTCAGTTAATGCATCGACAGGAGGGACAGAATGTGAAGTGTCCGGTTGATGTTGGAGCACGATGCAGGTCATCAGACGTGAGGCAGAGAGCAGGGCGAGTTTGTCCAATAGTTCAACGATTGTTCGAGGTTGAAAAAGGTAAAAAAGCCCGTCCAGGTATGGAAGGTATTATCATAAAAACAAATCCATCCCATCATGACTCTTTGTGAAGTTCTGATTTATTTGTGATCTCTGACTTGTTTGAGTGGAAATGTGTATTTATGATCTGTGGAACCAGATTTCCCCTCTGGGATAAATAAAGTTTTCTACGTCTTCGACCTACAATGATAAGAAACATTTATCAAGTTCAACTGGCAAGAAACCCCTGCAGTGCTGTGCAAATCCTCCACAATCAATTCACGTTGGAATGATTGCATTCAGAGAAATCCATCTGGTTATGATGGTTATTGGTCTGACCTTTCAAAAAAAAAAAAGAAGTGGTGGCGCAGATAGCGCAGCGGCAGCGCGCGTGCACCATGTTGCAAGGCTTTGCTCCTCGCGCGGGCGGCCCGGGTTCGCGTCCGGCCTGTGGCCACCTTCCCGCATGTCTCTCCCCACTCTCTCCCTGTTTCCGACTCTATCCACTGTCCTCCCCTATCAATAAAGGCATAAAAGCCAAAAATAAACCTTTAAAAAAAAAAAAAAAAAAAGAAGTGAAAATTGGCCTGGAGAAGAGATTTAGATTTAGATTACCAACCCTTTAAAATAAAGATCAGCTCACCTTTACGTCCAGATTTCAAAATAGAAACCTGGTAACACTTTATCAATAAAGACCAAACCCTTCTACCCCCATCGCACAGTGTCAAAGCCACGACTGTTAACCCTGATCAACACGCTGGTGTTAGCCTGCTGGATCCAGTGTAGCTCACAGAGATGAGGTGGTCAGTGAAGCCTGACAGTAGTAATGTGCCCTTTCCACTCAACTCGGCAGTGTCACACTAACAGCAGCGTTCCTCCTTAAGTCCTCTGTCAGCGGTGGGAAATAACATCGGACCTAAAGCCACAAACATTCCAGCTGGTCTGAACAGCTCATTAGTCCTTCATTACGCCAGGTGACAAGGTGTCTTTGTCCTTTGCCGAGCACTGAGCGCACAGTTCCACTCGGAGCTGCATCCAGCGGAGTGGAGTGGGTGTGTGAGTGATAGAAACAAGCGGGAGGAAAAAAGAAATCGTAATGGGACGAGGAAGGAACAAGGCGTCGCCAGTCAGTATTGATAAAAGCCCGGACGTCCACACGTGTCCTACTTTGTTAAGGTTTGCTTACATGGGAGTGACTCAGACCTCGGCACAGCGCGCAAGTTTTGAAGCTCCGAAAAGATGCCGAGATTGCCTCTTAGAAAGTTTACAAGGCTGAAAAGTTTTTTTTTTTTTTTAAACCACAACACAATTGGAGGTTGGAATAAAACAGTATGTGTTAAAATCAAACAAAGCACTTTTTTCTACTCAACCGCCACTCAGAGACTTTTCTACGGAACAAAAAATGAATTTGATTTGGTCCATCTTTTACTCCTTTTCTCGTGAAATTAAGATTTTCAATTGTTTTATTGTTAACTGTGATTCATGCGGATCCTGGATCCATTCAGCTTGTTCAATAGAAATTAAAATTGGGTTTATTGTTTGCGATTATTCTCCAGTATTCCTTCAGTAGTTTTTAGCTTTTTCAAGGATGAAACGGGTTTTTTCTGGTTGTAACAGGAGCTGAAAACGTGCCGGTATGGATTGTAACACCAAACCAGCAATTGGTAGAATATTAAAAAAAATAAAAAAAATCCAGCCTTACACCAAACTACTTCTCAAGCTGTGCCAATTGCTGCAGAAAAATATCTGAAATTGGAAGTGCACTTGAGAGGTACTCTCCTTATCCGGATTTCGAGGAGGTCACAAAACTCAGTCTGTGTCGGTCTCTGTCTTGTTTTGATTTTTCAGATAAAATTAAAGTTGTCTTGAGCTTTCTGGGAGTCGTTCAGCCTTGGCTCATGCAAAGAGTGCAGCTGCACAAAGTTACGCAATCTCACATGCAAAGTCCAAAAATGGATTTTAAGTAACCAGTCCAGTCTTCTCGACAACCTTTACAACTCAAAGAATCATGCACATAATGTTTGGATGTGTTACTATTGTTCTCTCTTATCTCTTTTAAAATGTGTGTGTGTGTGTGTGTGCGTGTGTGCTTTTGTGCGTGTCTGAGCATGCATGACTGGTGGATTTGTATTTTACTAACAGATGGACATTTTGTTCGTACACTGTCCCTGATTTAAAGAAACTGAAGCATTTCCATAGTGACAATTTAAGCTTGAATACAATCTTTTGAAAAAACTGCGAATAACACGTTTTCATCATTTGTTTCCATGACGTTCACTTCACTTCATTCCTTACATTTCTTACGTTTAGAATTGTCAAAGGTTAAACTGTGATAATGATAAGACGTTTACATTTTCAGACCAATGAGATTCTACATCCTCAAACTCCTTCAGTAGTGATGAGCTGCCGGTCTATTCTTCAGGTTTTTTTCAGCAGTATTATTTCTTCTTCCCGTCCCCGAGTGTCCACAATCCAACAATACAAAGACGAGTGTATACTTACATTGAAATGGTGATGATCCTTTCGGGTTTGTGTTCCTGACAATATGTTTTTTTCCTTGAATAATGTATTCAACTGTGTTTACCAAAAACAGACTGAAAAGGTTATATTCAAATTACACTGTGTCATCAAGGCATTGACCGTGAAGACACGAAACGAGAATAAATCAAGCAGTAGGGTGCGAGAATCATCGGTGTCAAACAAGACAAGGCAAGAGTGGTCCAACAAAGTCACGGATAAATGATTCACAAGAGCAGAAAATCTGACAAAGTGGTGAGCATCAGCAGGGAGAAACAACTGAAAGAGGAGGATTTAAGCCCGTGGCCCGTAAGCCTGGCTCCAACTCATATCTCCTGGTACAGGGGCCAAAGACTGCTCCTCCAGATCCTGGGCATGCATCACTATGAAATCCACCCTCCTGAGTCCACATTAGCGAGAAAGACAAGGTTAGCAAAGAGGTAACCAGAGTCGACCTGTTCGGCTCTGTGGGAGACACAGTGAACCAGAACTGTGTCTGCACTACGTGGCCGTTCAGGTGATTAAGTAGGAGTCTCCGGAGGAAACAACCGAGGAGAGAGAGAGGAGGTGAACGAATAAAAAGGGGACGTCCGCTATCTCAGCTCCCTCCTGATTATGAAGCAGACTAAAGAAGCATCTGTCTCTGCATTAATCGGAAATATTTGCCAGGTGGTTCGTCTTACTTGTTGCAACTTTTCAAAGACAAAAATCATATTAAAGGGGACATATTATTAAAACTCCACTCGTACAGTGTTTTTGAACATTTACTTGGGTAACCTGAGAGTCTACTGAGCCACAAAATGTAAAAATAAAGCCATCCAGTCCTTTGTTTTTGGTCCGCATCAGTTTTACCACACAGAGGAAAATGCTCTGTTTAAAATTCGCCCTGTTTGTGATGTCACAGTGGGATTCTGTAAAACAAAAAAACTCCCCTCCCTTGTACCTCCACCCATGGACTCCATCCGCAGTCGAGAGCTAAACTTTTGAGCAGGTCTGCCATTTTTATTCTCACTAGCGAAGGAGTGATGTCTACTGGGGGGGGGTCTTTGCATTTAAAGAGACATACACACCAAAACAGCGCATTCTGAGAGAGCTGGTTTCTACAGAGTCACAAACCTCCTCCTCTTGATTCCTGTTATATATATATATATATCAGAGCACGGCACAGATGTTTCATTTAGAGCAAAGGGGACTGTTTGAAAAAGTAAAAAAGAGGGATAATATGTCCTCTTTAACTTATAATAAACAGAATTAAAGAGGCATGTGCTACTTTTTTTTAGTATGCTTCCTTTATGGTCTGCTTTTAAATAAACACAAGAGCAACAAAAACATCTGCAAAGGCAAATGAAATGTGTGGTTAAATGCATGTTTAACAGTTGTAACTTTCCTAATTCTTTTTTTTTTTTTTTATGGAAATGCTCATTTACATTGAAAATGGGAAAACAAATTCATTAAGTGGGAAATGAGACGAATGCATTTAGTTTATTGTCTGTATTATAGCTTGTTTGCTTTTCAAATTCAGCGTCACATTCAAATGTCATCAGCTTATATTTAGCATGGAATGGTACATGCTCTTTTTCAGGAAACAAAAAAACCCAAACTATTACACCCATTTGCGCAGCTACACACATTCATATCTGGGAGCTATAATTAAATGCTAATGGTTTGCAGTATGCAGCTGAATACTATATTAACATTAGAGCCTGTTCTCTGTCACTCATTATTGTCAACTTCCACAGGAGAAGTCCCCCCCCTTGTACACCTCTAATGACCCAGCGGTCAGATGAACACCTTGGTGAAGGAAAAGCATGACAGAGACAACACCCAGGATGTTTGTTTGTTTTTTGTCTGGAGATAATAGTGTGCATTGCTGCACCATAACTCAGAGCACAGCGGCAAAATGAAGCTTATTTGCGTGGGAGAACTCCGGCAGACATTGTACGGCTCTACAAAGGATTTGATTGGTTGTCCTAACAGCAGCTTCAGGCAGTAAATCTTGATGACATCACAGATTAGAAAGCTGGCTCTCGGAGGCTGTGTGCATAAATCTTTTTCAGAAAATGAAAGGAGAGGAAATTTACCCTCAAATGCTGCAAAAGAACAACAACAGAAGAAATAAATAAAATAAAAAAAAACACCTTGTCTGGCATTTTCACTGATGATGCCATCCATTTAAAGCATGAAACCATGTTTTAGTGAAGACTTAGAATATTTATCAGGTAGGCAGGCGGGTGGAGCGAAACTTGCCGGGAAGAAAACATAACAAATGTCCTTGAAGGTTATCTTTCAGCGTGTGAGACAGTCTTTAAGAAAAAGAGGATTTGATATAGTTTATAAATGCTGGTAATGAACAGCCTAATTGCTGAAATAGTATAAAATCTGATTTAATACATCACGCACAAAACGCTGCATTATTCTTGCTAAATTAAAATATTGGGATTAACTTCAATCCAAGCAACATATCGGAGCACCGATGGCCGAGAGCACTTCGGTTAGGTGCTCTCTCTCCTCCTCACATTTCCTGTCTCTCTTCAGCTGTCACATCATACATTCAAAAAGGCCCCCCCAAAAAAAACAACTTCATAAAATATATTATATACGTTTCAGAAGACCTTCCAACATACTGAGAAAGAAGCTTGTACACCCCAAGGACAAAACTCCAAGGCGATGTTGTAAAGGTTTACAGCACATAAACGAAGGGTGCAGCATGGGATCATCGGCACTCGTACAGTCCATCTCTAGGACAAGGGAACATCCTTTCAAGACATTCAGGTTCAAATCTTTGCCTGAGAAAACTGCTGAACTGTTAAAAAGAGGCGCCGATGACGCTTAAAAACATCTCTGAACAGAGGTAGTGGCCTGAGGTACCAAATCCCCACCCTGCAATATATTTTGTTATATTGAAATCGAAGAGGACAAACAACATCTGGCGAAGGGAATGCCGATTCAAATCCGCTTTTTTTTTTTTTTTGGCTAACTCAGGTTCACTTACATTTGTCTAAATGTTGATTAATGCACACTGTTCACTCTCTGGATACATAAATAAAAACAGTTTAGAAAGATCTGTCAGTACAGATCTAGCCCTGTTCTAACCCTGTGACCCTTACCACTCACAGACGACTGAGAGTGTTACAGACTCAAGGTGAAACTATGGCAACAGCTGCGCTTACGACTCCCATTGGACCGCCTTGATCATACTAATGATCCGTGGAAGCTTGTGTTTCTAGCTCTCTCCGCCAGCAGGTTTAGCAATTAAGAACCTTTTCTGATGAGAGGTGAAACGTCTTTATGACCAACCACCAAGTCAATGAACATCATTGAATATCAACGGATGGATTCCTGCACAGACATCGTGCTGAATCAAAAAAACTGTAGTGACAGGGTTGGGTACATCGTCAGGCAGGCAAAGACACCGCCCAACATGTACTAACATACATCATCATGATCAAATATAATCTCTCTGGGAAACAGGATCTAAGGTTGGAATTGGAAGTGGATACCATGTTAACAACAAGGTACCTGTGACATGTTGCGCCCTGCCATGACTCAGCTCTTTTACCTGGGTGGCGAGGCTGGAGATGTCCACCACGGTGACAGAGTTCCCGCAGCTTGCCCACACTGAGTCATCCAACACCAACAGTGTCCGCACTGGTTCTGATCCCAGACTCACACATCTGCACGAGTCAGGGTCCCAGAGGTCATCTGAAAAAGAAAACAACAAAAAAAAAAAAAAAAAAAAAACAGCGTGAGCAGAAACGGAAGAAGAAAACTGCTGGAAAGTACCAGGATGTCAAAAAGAACACTTTCAAAAATGACTGGCTATTATCACAGTTAGCCAACAGTTCAGTTAATAAACTCTCGGCACGTCCCCCCACTTCTACGGGAACACATTGAGCCGGGCAATTAAATTCAACTCTTCCCACTTGTACCTCAGCAATAAGCTAGGTGTTTACTTTAAAAACACTCTTAAAACGTTGTTGAGCAATTACTAAAGCATCAGCGGAGAGGGTTCACAGTGGAGAGGGTCATTTTCTTTCACTCTAATGAAAAAACAGCCATACGAAGAGAAGAGAAGAAAACTAACTCCAGGTTGACTCGATGCGGAGTGTAGCCTTCCATTTAAAAACACACTGTGCATCCCAATGTTTGCACCCTTACCACCCACACAATCCTGAGTGGAGTACGCTTTAATCCACTTTCATACTATTTATCGTCACTTCTTTCTTCCTCTCTCTCTCTCTCTCTCTGTCTTTGCTTCATCACTGTAAAAATGAAGCAGACTTTTTTTTTCTTTTTTCTTTCTTAGAGCTTTAATCACGGGGCGCACGTTGCAGCTGCCATAGAAGCACATAAAAAAAAAAAAAGTGAATAACATAAGCATTTCTTTTGCTGTGCGTTAATGAAGCAAAATTAGAGAGGGGAGTGCACCCAGCCATTTAATTAACATTTTGAGTTGTTTATTTCTTCCTTTCATAGCAGAATAGCTTCACAATGCCTTCTGACTTGCACAGGTTAATTGCTTGGCATGTTATAAAGGTCACATTTCCACCTTTTCAAAATTGGCGCTTGTAAACGTCACCCTCCTCGGGTCCCTCAAAGTCACGCCGGGAAAGCTTCTTCCTCTCATTTGTCACACTTCCTCGACTTCTTCCGTCTTGTTTCGCAAAAAAAAAAAAAATATTTTCATTGTAGCTTGACAGGATGTGTGACGTGCATATCTTGGTTACAGGAGCCGGAGCACATTATTCACCAGGCAACAATGTGTTGCATGCATGCGTAAGCCTTTTGATACAAGGCTCGACTGAAACCTCGGCGTTTCCTGGCTGCTGCAGACTCCTTTTTAGACAGCAGAATGCTAGTCAGGAGCATAAATCTTTAACAGATGTGCCGAATCCACAAACATTCCCGACATCCTCCAGAGCTTTTCTCCTGTCTGGGTTTTTTTAAATATATATATATAAAAAAAGCATGAATGGTAATATTTAATCGGCAGGCAGCAGCTTGGTGTAATTAATCATCCTTTCTGCTTGAGAGGAGAGAGGAGCACAGGAGGGAGGCAGGCACACTGACGTTCTGTGGCCAGGTAAGAGGAACCTGGTGATAGAGCTATTGTGCTCCTGCTGACTGTGAAGGCTGCAAACCAGCACTCAGATGGTGTAAAGCCCCCCCTGGCCTTGTGCGATGCCTGACTAAACATGGCATGCCATCTACCACATGGTGTTATTTTCATACTTACGGCGGGTGTGTGGAAATCAAGAGGAAAGGCGAGGAAAGTGATTCTAAGGCAACAGTTTGAAAAGGCAGTCTGAAGTTGTGACAAAAAAACTTTCATTCTGAAATCGAGCACGACTCAGAACGTCGCTTCAAACAGGCCACATGAAGGAAGGACGAAAGATGAGTGCCGTAAAAAAAACTGAATATTCATCAGGTCACTCTGAGAAATGAACCTGCTTTTGTTTGGGACAGGCGTCAATAAGAGATGAACCGTAAATGATCTGTAAAATCAACTTCTGTACAGCAAAGATGGGAAAGACTGATTTTGTGTCTCGTGAGTTCAAAACGAGGAATTAAATTAAAAATGTATTTTTTCTTTCTTGTGGTGGTTTCACATCAGGGACCAGAGTCCAGATCCAAGTAGACTTTACCTTAATGTCAGGTTTATTTCATCAGTGTGACCACAAACGCACCATACTCAGGTACCGTGCCCGAGTCCGCTTGGAGCGGGCGGATTGGGTTCAAATCCGACCTGTGGTTCCTTTACTGCTTGTCTCTCTCTCTCTCTCTCTCTCTCTCTCCCTGAGTTCTGACTCTGTCCACATCCCTGTCTCTCATAAAGGTCCCCCAAAAAAAAACCCTTTAAAAAAAAAAAAATACTGAGCGTGGCAAAAACAGAATTGTTCTCCTGAAACACTCGACACATAAAGAATGACAGTGCAGTCGACACACAGGGAGACTTAAGAGAACATCCATCCGTCTGCAAACAAATCAAGCTTGCAGTCAGCTTACCTTTGTCGCTCCTTTCATGAACCATCAGCGCCCCGTTCCGCAGGCCGGCAAACAGGAAGCGAGCGGAGTGCTTCAGGCACAGCACGGGGCAGCCCTCCGGGTTGTGGAGGGTCACCAGGCATTGGGCTGCAGTGTCCACACTGCCGTACACCAGGATGCTGGGAGAAGAAAAAAGCAGAGGCAACATGATAAATGAGTGTCATTTGAAATGACAGAGCGCCTCGTTTTCATGCAGTTTGATTTAACAGTGCACTTTGGAGCAGAGCATTGTGTATGTGCATCCACTCTGTCTTTCTCATGTTTGAAATGCCATCTGAAACTTTTCTGCATCTTATTGTCTCCTCCAGGATGAAAAATGTACGCCGCTGAGCGGGTTTTCTCTCTATATGAGAAGAAAATGTTAAGTAGCATTGGAGCTGACAGTCTTTGGAGTGTGCTAAAATGCTGAAATTGTTGTTTTTTTCCCCCCCTATTTTATTGTGCCTCTTTATTTTTTTTTTTCTTTTCCCCTGAATAGACACATAAATCGGAGAAGGATGAGTCAGCATAAAAAATAAAAAAAAAATGCTGCCATACGATTTGGGAAGCTGAAAAAAGACTAAACACGAGTAAATAAAAATTACAGAATAGCACAAACATCATTTCTAAATCCGTGATCGAGGAATATTTTCCTGCTTGAAACATTGTAGGTATTTACAGTAACAGGAGACGGAGATTAAAGCAATCCCCTGGTGCACACAGTGTGTGTGTGTGTGTGTGTGTGTGTGTGTGTGTGTGTGTGTTTGTGTTGGGGGGGGGGGGGTTGCAGAAGGTTTATTGGATTTGAAAATGAAACGTAGCAGCAGTAGCAGGATTGGTGTCTGTTAGGGCATCAACTTTGATTTCCTGCTTTGATGAAATATTGACAAGCAAATCTATACAGCCATAAATGTCTTTGGAGCGTAACACAAGGTAATGCAGGATGCTGGAAACACATTTATGTTTTTTCTTTTATCTCCTTACATCTAATATCACAACATTGCCTCATTGACATGATTGTATTTTTTTTTTTTTTTTTTTTTCTCGTGTGTGCTTTCCGTCTCACCGTCCGTCGTCTAATCCCACACATATGTTGGCAGCGCTCACCGACGCCGCCTTGTGAACTCCCGCCTCCTCTTCCTCGTTGGGGGAAGTTTCTGGCACATATTCAAGACAGCAAACACCTGAGCCAACCTGCAGACTCTTCACAGCTCTTGGCATGGGCCTGTTGAGGGAGAATATCTCTATCTGCCCCTGGGAACCTTCTCCTCTGGCTGCCACCTGTAGGGAGGGAGGGAAAAAAAGAAGCTGGTTTAAAAAGGGCGAGACCCTGTGTTAAGCTGCTCCAGTGGACTGAATCATAACGCGGGTAATAAACTATTCTGCTGAACCAGAATAAAGAAGGAGATGGGAGGTGCAGAGAGCAGAGCTGGGCCGGCCTGCCTCAGCTCACGCCTGCGGTGCGTTCACTGTCTTCATCAAATTAAGGTGCAGGCCGGAGGATAATGTGCCTTCAGGTTACACGTTCTCCACCTGTCAGCGATTTCATTTTCAAGGAAGGTTCAAGTCAATTATCCTTTCAGACCTTGTCGTGCGTGGTCCTCGCTCACTTTTCTTGAATATCACTTCGAATGTTAAACACATTACGTAACGGACTCACAATGTCATCCCGGAACATCAAACAATTCTTAAAACTCGGGGATCTTTTCATCAGCCGAGAACAGAGAGGCTGTCGTAAGTTTCTGAAACTCTTTGATTTGTTTAACAATGAGGGTTTTTTATGAGTTTACAGGATCAAGTGATTGTTCTTCTGACTTCTTATATAAACTGTGATGGGAAGGTTACTTTGAAAAAGGGGGGAAAAGTTAGAGATCACAACTTGCTGCAGACTGCGTTCACATAGTTGGAGGACTTTTTAATGACTCCATCGCGCCGATGTTTCACACCCACATTTGTTTCGTTTTGATCACTTTTTTTTTATTTCTACGGCTGTTTTAAACTCCACGTTAAAGCTCGACGGTCTTTGGAACAAAAACAATCTGATCACATTTAGTTTTGTTCTTTGCTGGAGGTGACCTGTCGAGAGCGATTCATTAGTGAGAGCTTTAGTCGACTGCCAGGCTCACAGTAGAGCACAAGGGTCATTCTATACATGAAGGTGTTTAATGTCTCATTTTACATAGATGTGTCTGTTTTCTCCATAAGCTGTATTTACACAGGTTGTACCCTGATACATCACGTTTAGTAGTCGTATGTACAGTCTACATGTATATTTGCCCGCCTCAAGCAGACCCTCAACAAACACACCTTGAACTTCCACATTGGCTTCATTTTTCAAATCTGGACGTTGCTGCTTGATTCTCTCTCAGTAGTTCATGACTAAACGTCTATCTTCGTCCAAATATATATTAATGAATACTCTTTGTGCTCTTATTTGACAGGACAGTGGATAGAGGAGGAAACCAGGGAGGGAAGGGAAAGACCCGGATCAGAGCTGCCCACCTTCAGGATGAGAGCCACTGTCTGTGGGAGGCCGTCTGCGCCCCACCTCATTTTATTATTGTTTTTCTTATTTTGTGTATTTTGCATTTTCTATGCATATTTTGTAAATTTTGTTCTATTATTTATTTTATCTTATTCTTTATACTGTTACTTTTTGTTACCTGCTACATTTTATTTTGACTTATATGCTGCTGGAAACCTACATTTCAATGAGTGAGTCATCCCAAAGGGATCAATAAAGTAAAAAATTCAGCCTAAGTCTAAGTCTAGTCTAAGTCTAAGTCTAGTCTAAGTCTAGTCTAAGTCTAGTCTAAGTCTAGTCTAAGTCTAATTCATTATAGATTTTAACGCAGTTTTGAAAACCACTTGTACTTTTAATCAATCTTCTTAGTGGGTGTGTTAAGAAACCAGCATATCCATGATTAGAGATTTTCATCTGCAACAAGTCACCTACTATTGGCTGCAAATCTTTTCACTGGATTTAATCAGGAGAGTTCAGTCAATCTTGAAGTTTTAAAGAGGTTGTTTTTCGAGAACTCAAACTGTACAACAAAACATTTGACTGCTTTTACAAACCGATCTTGCACCCCCCTTCTGGGGTTTCAACGTGACCAAGGTGACACACAACAATCGTAGGCAGTGTGCTGAGCACAAATACAGAAGAAGAGACAAGAATTCAAACGGTGCCTTTGAAAGCTGGGAGCTTCATGTGGCTCAATTTGGATTGATTGGAAGTTTCTATCATTCAGCGCCTCTGGATGTCTGTCCCTTTAAAAAAACAAACAAAAAAAAAAAACAACAACTTTAAATGTTATCCAAAATAAAAAGTCCCGCTGTCAGAGCAAGCTGCTCAAGGCAGAGCACACCAAACAGACTGAGTGTTTTGTTTTCCTGTGTTACACATTTATATTAGCCTTTGTGTAATCCTGTCAAAGCCAATGCTGAGGATTCGCAGACAGCAGGGGCCCTCCAACCTCTATCTCTGATGCATTTCCAATTAAAGTGGCGTTGCTCCCAATCCTGAACAATTAAAGTGGCGCTGTGGGTTTTCAGCGTAATTTTATCCATTACGCCTTTGTGTGGCCCGGGTGGAGGTCCCGACAGAATACAATGTTCTTTTTTCGGAAGAAAAGCACAGCTGCTTTCAGCTTGACACCGAAGATTTATTCTCTGTATGAATCACATCGTGCGAATGTGACGTGAGCTAAATATAGTCTTTAGCTCTTCTCCTCCACAGTCACCCTTATTTGCATGCAATCATTTGTTTGATTTGTATCAGCGTGCAGAATCTGGACAGGAGCGATCCTGTGGGCTCTCGAGAATGAGCCAGAACGAATAATGGTCCGATGCACTGGCTGGAAAAAAAAAAGATAGCGAGGACTTATCTTGCAGCAAAGAGCCCTTTACAAAACACAGCTTCAAGTGACTCTGTGTATCCAGAGCCAGAGGCGGAACCTCTCTACAGTCCACATTTGAAACATGCACATGTCCATCTGGACCTCCAGCTCACACATGAACACCATCCTCATCATCAGTCATTGCATGCTTTTCTCCTCTGCAAATACTAACACCTGACATCAAGTCATCATTACTGATTTGGAAAAAAACGATATCTGGAGTCCTGCCCTGGACAGACTTCACCTCTCAGCCTGGGAGAAATAAAAACTTTCCAACCAGTAGATGCCCTGCCAGCATTAATTAGATAGCTGTGGATGCAGCGGGGGAGCGTGATGGCACACTGTGCACGATTGTATTTGCCACATGAAGACACCAAAAACCACGGCTCACCAGATTGTTGATGCACTCAGAAATGCATTTCAACATTCCCCCTTAGTGCCACTCATCGTGAATCCTAACTTCCTGAATAAGTTCATAAAAGACGTGGTTGGTGGTTCGATGTTCGGGACCAGGAAGGTGAAGACAAACAGGGGAACACTGGGGCATCAGGCTGATTAGACACAATGCCATTACTCTGATCAAAGCACACTAAAATCCCCAACGCTCATCTCACTTTAACGTGATTAGTGTCAACTCTTATTTGACAAGCCTGCCAGCGAGCTAGCACCAGGCTAATTACTGTTGCAGGCCTTCACTGTGTTTTTGAGTGGAAACAGGTTCCTCGTCGTTGCTTTAGTTCAGTGTACTTGTTGTGCTGTGCAGTGTGTGAACGATCACAGTGCTGGGAGACGTCAGATGTGCTGAAAGGAAGAATGTACCACTTGATCCAGTTGATATCAAATATAGTAGAAACCTCGAGCAGCAGCATTAAACCACAACAAACTGCTGTTTGGAGACGCAGCTCCAACACCTCTCCACTCGTGTGACTGACAATGTGCCATAATTAAATCACCATGATATGATAATAATTTGATCAAAAGGTGCTGGAGTTTATTCACCGTTCCTGAACAATGCCCCAGCACAGTTTTCCTTCTTACAGATTCTGATCATTTGAGGAAAAACTCCCTCATTCAAAACTAATTTGAAGAAAACAACATCATTACTTTTGTAGCCTCCACCTGCTTTAGGATGTATTCTCTTCCTGTATGGTGAGAATTTGTGATCGTAAATGTAAGTATCAGCTAAAATAACGTAGCAAAGAGATGCACATGGTCCTGGATGGTAACACACACACACACACACACACACACACACACACACACACACACACACTGCTGCGGACTTGAAATGCAATGTTGAAGGGTTTGCGAGTTGATTTGTACTTGCCCTCAATGACTGCGAGACTCTCTCGACAATATCTCTCAAACCCGAGGCGCGCATTGAACTTCTCTTGAATGGCATGAGAAATGGCTTGGTCTCGACCTGATAAAGTTTAGCTCTCTTTGCCGTGTGCCCGACTGCGATGCCTTGAAGATAAGTGAACAGAGATCTGCTGAGGCTCGCCGTGCCTGAACACACGCAGATGTTCAGAATAATAAAAAAAAACCCACCAGAAACAAGATTCAGCCAATTAATGATCCTCTAAAATGAACATTCAGCATCCGTACACGTTCCTTAGAGTCCTTCAAATAAGCAAAACAATAAATGTACGGCGGCTATGTGCTTGTTTTGATTCCGGCTTTATGGCAGGAAATGACTACGATCGAGTTTTCAGCTCTGTCGGTATTTCTCTCTGAATTAGAACATCATACTGGGATTTTGCGAAAGCATCTCTCATTGTTGTTCTGGTCAGACTTGAACCCAAGCCGTCCGCCTTGAGGACCAAGGCCTCCGTAGATGCGGCGTGCATTAACCCCTCATCTATCGCCCCCCCGACTGTGTTTTCGGTGGTTCATATATTCTTTTCCATGTGGCATGTTTGCGATGAGAGGAACGATAAGATTGTTGTTCCAGACACATTCCCGTGTAAACGATCTTGTCTTATCACAGATTGTTCTTAATCTGTTTTGTCCCGAGTTGTTGAGCGTCTCATGAGGGATTAATGCTATTAAGAGCTCATGCTATTAAGCCTTTTTCATAGTTTAGTGGAAAAATAACAGCATCTTGACCATCTGTGCATGTGCATGCTAACTACGAACCATGAGATGAAAACCAGGCAATTTCTTACTCACCATTCATTCACCAAATTGAAATGAATAATCAGAAATTTATGTTTCATTCTGTTCTAGATGCTTTTTTTTTTTTTTTTGTCTTCGTTCACCAACACCACTGGAAGCCTCCTGATTGGTTACACACATCAAGTGGCCATGCTACCACTGTAATAGTCCGAGCTGTAAGAGACGTTAAAGGTCACAGTGACCTCTGCCCCTTTAAACACTGATATCAGAGTCCTCTAAATGCCAGCTCCAACATATCTCCTGTTCCCATCTGAGCTAGCACCTGGTCCATTTTACAATCGCTCCACAAAGTACCTGAGTGTGTGACACCGAGCTGTCCTCAGTGTCTGTGGGAGCATGCACTTGATTTAGTCACCTTTAAGGTCGGAGGAGGATTACCTGATAAATTGGCCACCATCACCAAAAAGATGGGAAAGAGAAAAAAAAAAAAGAAAAATTGATGGCAGATTCTTCGTCTTGTTTTTTTCTTTTCTCTGTTTCTAGATCCAGCTAGATTCCCACAAGTGCGGGGATTGTGATATAATATTCTTGCGGCATATATTTCCCCACTCATCATAAAAATACTCTGCAGCAGTTACCTTCCACTTGCCTTAAAACTGTATTAATTTGCACTTCCTTGATGACACCGTGCAGAGAGATGTGGCAGCCTTGAGAAACGTCTTTAATTCTTTTTTAATGAACGACGGCAGCAGAACGAAGGAAGGACATCGACGCGGTAGGTAATGGTCTTAAAAAGCATCTTTTATCTGCAGTGGCATTATTTTGTCTGGTCTTTGTTGAGTGTGTGTGTGTGTGTGTGTGTGTGTGGGTTGATGACGATGTAGAGTGTATGTTAGCGACATACTTACCCAGAGGTAGCCTTGAGGTAAGGAGGTGCTCGCTGCAGAGAAGCCCAACAAAGCACAGTGAACGGGGTTGTGGAGGGCAGCCTCCAGCTACAAGAGAAGAAATAAATATTGATTCAATACAGGTCCCGGCTCAATACTGAAACCTTCCCTTTTTCTTTTTTTTTCCATTCTTCTTCTCATGTAGTCACAAAAACACATTGTGTAAGTGACCACACAGCTGGCCTTGGCAGGTCACTCTTCACAGGCATGCATGTGGAAGAAAACTGCTCGCTAACAACACAGTGCATAAAGTCTGTCTTTGACAGGAACATGGAATGAATGGCTTTTTAAACACATTATAAGCTGTAAATCAACATGTATAAAAAAAAAAAGCTAGTTTGAAGTAGTTGCTTCTTATATTCAAAAATGTTCTCTCCAGTCCTGTCTCCTAAGATTTGGGCGGCTGGGTGTTGTACTTTGGTTTGTTTCACATTCTCTTTTTCATCCAAACGCATTGATGCATTATTCCTAATTCTTTTTAAATGTGTAAGTGTTTAAACTTTTATCTCCAAACCGTTGATGCATAATTCTGCATGTTCTTTTCCTTTTTCTTGTCTGTAATTTGTCACTGTGTGTTGTCAAACAGACTTTCTTTGGATTGTATAATGCGTTGTCTTAGGTAGATTTCCCCTCTGGGACAAAAAGATTTTCTCTGCTTTTTTTTGCAGAAAGCCTTCTTTAAAGCTCCTGTGAGGAGTTTGTTGGAGTTTGAGGAAGTTGCTACAAAACTTTGACCTGCAAAAGCAAACAAGACCACCAGCACAAGGAAGGATTATTTTTATTCAGCTACTTTGATTGCCTGAAACTGCCGCCGCAGGGTAGGTGTCAAACAAGAAGATAAACAACTGCTTCAGAAAAAGACTTTGAGAGTGAAGACTCGCAGAGATTAATACGATTGTCAGATGGAAGCGATTTTTCTTGCTGTTATTTCATTGATCAGTGGATAGTTGAGGAAAATGGAAAAAATAAGTGACATGCAAGAAAGGAGCCACAGGTCGGACTTGAACCCGGGCTGCCCGCTTGTACGACTACTGCCTCCATACATGTTGGCGCAACCTGACCGCTAGGCCACCTACGCCCTGTGCAAGACATTTTTTTGTTCGTTTAAAACAAAACAAAAAAAACCCGACTTACACATGTACGCATCAAGATAAAGAACAAGAGGTTTTGCTCTGTCCACAGGGGGGCGCCAAACTCAACACAACCCTCCCAGGTTCCTCTCAGGAGCTTTAAATGTCGACTATATTCTGAAAATAATTTCTCTGATTAGTTGTGAGCCCAACACAAGACGTAGCTAGTAACATAGCAAGACATAAACCAGAATGTTCTTATTGGCACGTAACCCTGCAGGTAAAATACTTCAGATTCATTTCCACTGCTTTTTTCAAGATCAAAAGAACAAAACCTGAAAACAGCATTTGATCTCTTAGGTATTGTAGGAGGTGAAAAGAAGGGGTTTGGCCCTCTCCACACACTTTCAATACCTGTATAATTAGATGGGTTGTTTTGGGCTTCGTTTTGTCTTCTTCGGCTAACAAGAGGTTTTGCTCAGAGGGGTCCAAATATTCAAATCATGAACCAGAGCCATATTTATATCAGTAAAATACGCCAACATCTTTCGTGAAAGGAAAAAAATAAATCTATAATTCTTCGACATAAATCAAATGTGTTTCCCCTGAAACGGAGTGATGAAGGTTGACATTTACATCATAGAGCCTTTGGCAGACACATCAAACCCCCCTGTGGTGAAAGCTGCTCTTCTAAACAGCCATCCACCCGACAGGAATTTATTTTTATTTTGGTACATGACCGCTAACAGTGGGCCGCATGACAGACAGAATGGTTAATTGTGTGGTGTTGGGACGTTGAGGAGTGTGTGGCTCTCTGGGTGAAAGGAAGGGAGGAGGGGGGTGTAGAGAGGGTCAGCGATGAGCACCGCACGTCTTTAACTGTCGTCCTCGGCGGCGGCAAACATCAATCAAAGGTAATTTATAGCCTCACCCTGACCAGGCCCCTCCCACTTTTCCTCTTATGTTGTGTGTGTTTTTAAACACCAAAAAAAAAAAGAGCAATAGCCGCCAGATCCCTTCTCCTTCCATCTGCAGCCACCCCCCCCCCCCCATGTCAGTCTCCATCTATTTAAATTCACACCACAGATGCACTGCTCGTCCTTTCTATCAATCTCACAGTCCCACTTTCCCATTTCTCCTTTCCTTGTGTTGTTGTAATGTCCGCTCTTGTTCCTCTGTTCCTGCCTTTCCTCCCTCTCCCTCTCAGCTAGCCCTCTGTCAAGTGCAGAGAAGTGTTTTTTTTTTTTTTTTTTGATAGGTAATTAAGCGGCAGCTATAATAGGTGTCCATATGGAGGCCCTGTGGTTAAGAGAGGGAGAGGGCTAGTGGACCTGAGGGATTTGAGCGCTTTAACAGTCGACGCTGGTAGTTCAATGGTGGTTGGATTTTTATCCGTCACCCGAGACCGGCAAGCATCGCAGGCCAATCTTTCCGGGCCCTGATTGCTTTGTATGTTCGCTCTCTCCAGAGTCAGTCTGGCGATGCATGTGGGATCCATCGGCTCCGTCAGACAATCCCATCACAGCTTCACAAGATATTCAAAGGCGGGAATGTGCGTTGGGATTATTCAGATAAAGAGCTGCTGGGTAAATGAAGAGCCTTGCTCCTCAATGAGATATCAAGCGTTTGAAAAATGTGACACCTCCTTTTGTAAAATGACGGCGTGTCTCGTTTTGGAATATTTTCACAAGTCACGAGCTATTTCTTAATGACGTCCTATTGTGCTCAATGTGTTAAATAGCAGTGCCTTTCATAGCTAACTATCATTTTCATCCACAATAATTAGCATTATTTAATTTGAAAAGAGACCCACGGACTGTTACATGAAGCTACTCTGTGCATGTTAATGGTTCACAGGGCTTTGAGGAGACCAGAAAAACCAAGCCAGTATAGATTATGTTCGCACAAATGTGCAGACAGTGACTATGATCAATACAGTAAACCTGGGCGCCACTTATTGAACTTTTTCAAACAGCCAGCAGAAAGAGAGCCAGGGTGAGGAGCACAACAAAGCCTGAGAGATCATTTCCACCTGTGAGTGTGCAAATTATATCGACAGGTACAAAAGGACACGGGGGGTCTTCTGCTGTGACCGTATCAGTGGAGATCTCAATGCTAATAAGGTATCAGTGAGCCACCATTTAAAAATCAATGAGATCCAAGCATCTTCTAAGTCAATTGTCAGTCTCGCTTATGGCACAGAGTATTTGCATGTTTGTGTGTAGGTGTGTGTGTGCAGAGCTCTGGGTAGCTTGGTTGGCTGAAGATATTCCCCGGTGTGGAGACAGGATGAGAGAGGAAGGTGAGCCTGTAAGCCGGCTAAGGGAGGTTTGATGGGAGTGCTTGGGGGAGCGTGCAGAGGAAAAGGGAGGAAACAGGCAGGTGAGCTAATTAAAGGGAGATTTGTTGATGTGATGAGAGGGCGGCCTCCCAGCTGCTGGTTACCGGTGACCCAATGGTCGACAAAGAGTCCGCCCCACCCATTACCCCAAGAGGGCGCCAGCCCATATGCCGTTTCCAGGTGTCTGTGGGTAAGAGGAGCTTCCATTGCTTTTCTGGGTGATTAATGTAAAATGTGTGTAATTAGAGCAGCTCCTGCAGGATGGAATGGGTGGTAGCATTTATCTGCAATCTCTTCCGTCTAATGAGTACTTTTTTTTTTTTGCTGAGTAACACACTGATACAGCTCCATGCTATCAATCAAGGAAGTGGAAGTCATTGGTGGCGATCTTAACATAGGTTGTTTTGAAGCAGTGGATGTAGCCAATGACTTGTCGCCCCTTATGAGGCCTTGATTGATCAGAATTTTGGCTGTTGCCTTCTGGGCATTTTTGTACCACAAGATTCCCTATTGCATAAAGATGTGCCCCATTACATCTCTATTCTGGAAGTCTGCAGTCACCAGGGGGCTCTCAATCGAAACAATAACAAAAGATGACTTTAAGACTAGCGGGGAATCATGGGAGTGATTCTTTCTGCTACAAGAGGAACATGTAAAACAGAAGATTATATGTTTACTGTGTGCCATGGCCGTTTCCACGACAACGTATACAACTAGGTATGTCTCTGGTTTTAAAAACTGTTGAAAATATTTGAGTTTATGTAAAAACTCAACTAAAATGCATGAATTTTGAATTAATTTCGATATTTTAATGTAAACATTGTAAAAACATTCTACATATTTTTCCTTTAAGGCACTCCTGCCATGGCTTCACTTTTAAAACTTTAACGTATTACCTTTTCTCCAGAATCAAAATCTGAACCAAAGTTTTTTTTTTTTTTTTTTTTTGTTTCCACTCAAGAAGGAAATTTGACCCGACGTAAAACAAATCAGTTAAAACTGTCAATCAAATAGAATCCATTCATTTTCTACAGCTCATCCGGGTATTAAATAGAATTAAAAAAAAAAGATATAATATAAAAAACACAAGACTGACTAAAGGTGCATGATGAGCTGTACAGCCGTGCAGGCGTGTGCATGATTAAGGTCGAGTGTTTCTCTCTGCAGTGAATGGGTCTAACATGGCAGACTGAGGGCTTCATGCTCCTGGCTGTCAGCCTGTCAGAGCTCTGTCCCCTTGGTCTGGATCTCTTCCACAAATCCAATTAAAGTTGTTTTACTTCCCACAGCTACTCAGGTGCTCTGTTTTTTTTTGTTTTGAAAGCATCACTCCTCTGCAAGCAGTAAGAAATCTGCACTCAGAGATATAGGAGGATTTACTACACATCATATTTCCAGAGAGAGTCTATGCATCATATCCACAGGGGACTGTAAAGTTACTGATGACACGACATGCTGCACACAGCATTGCATTGTTTGGCCTACATAATGCTTGCGTAATGGATTCTCTTGTTTTGGAGGGAGTGCTCCTCTGTAGTACCTTGTGAAATACTGCACAGGTAGGATTCCTGAGCACACGTTTCTCGACCCTTCAAAAGGGAAAAAAATGAGTCTGCAAACACTCTACAGTATTTTGTAGTGTTTAGCTTGCTGAAAATCAAATAACAAATATTATCTCATAAACCACTTGTGTTCAGAGAACTGGGTGCTGTATATTACACCCAGGGAAAGACATGCTTTTTACTCTTTCTTTTTTTTTCTTACTCCGTAGTCACAGTGCCTTCCCCCAATTCCACATACCAACAATCTTTTACACGCACTAACACGCACTAATAGAAAACTTCCACTGTTTATTAACTGGTAATTGACTGGTGCTGGCGCTCGTTCCCCCACTGCAACCCCACCGCCTAAGGCTACAGGCAGGACAGCCACAGAGTGAATTGCCAGTCAACCTGAAATGACTTACACCCAGAGCCCTGCTACACGTAATGCACACTAAACAAGCTGCTAACATGAGGAATGTTGAAAAGATGCTGTTTGGCTTATCAAGAAGGCGAGCTCGGATAGAGACGGGCATGGCAAAAAATATATGAGGATACTAAGTTTGTTAACCATTTCTGCTCTTGGTTTGACCTTTACTGGTATATCTGCTTGTATATGTAGCATGCACTACATCTGTCGTGTACTGACAGCTGTTCTGAAGCTGGACTTAATTGAGAAACTGATTTCAAACAGAACACTAAAACTGCATGCAAATCCACACAGTGCACTGGAGGGAAAAAAATCCTTAATGTTGCACAAGACAAATAATAATAATTAATAACATAGAACGCGGTCCTGAGCGTAAATCTTCAATTTAGCTAAAAAATATATTAAAAAGACATACAGTTCTGAATGAATGAAAGTTAATTGTTCTTTTATTCCAAATTCAAATCAACGTTATGGTTTGGAAAAACAGCAGTCGACAGCATCAGGTCTTTACCGGTCTTGATATAAAATATGAGGTTCGTCCACTTGGTGAACAAGACGAGACAGAGTAAAAATACTTTTGATTCCAAAACAAGATTGAGACCTTCAAAAAGCGAAGACTATTTAAGAACATCACTAATATTTAGTTTCTAAGTTTAGAGTCTCAGAAGTCAAAGTGAACAATAAGTATTGCTAATTATTCATTGGGATTATTTACTAACACGTGGAAGCATAATCAATCCTTTTTTTCCCCCACTGACACCTGACAGGCTCAGATCTGTAAAGTCCAGCCAAACAACGTGTTAGTCTACTGCTCGAGAGTCAGACGATGAATTAGAAGAATTCTCCAAATGAATCATCTGAACCTCAGTGTCGAGCTTCACAGTACTTCTGTTCATCCTGTAACAATCAGGTGTGTGCTCTCAAGGACATCACACATGTTGAAGGAGACAACGAGAGCACTTCTGAACTCTCTGCTTGATATGAAGTCATGTATCAGGGTTTCTGGCATTTGCGTCATTGTGTTTTGGGGTTTTTTTTTGCAGTGTGACTGACAGATGTAGTGTTGCATAAGGGTAATTTATGACACACACACACACACACACACACACACACACACACACACACACACACACACACACACACACACACACACACAAAGCTTTTAGTTGTGGCCTGTGGAGCAGAAAGTAGGGAACATTCAGAGACCATTTGGGTCCACTGAAATGTTAAAGGTACAGTACGATATAAACAAACGGTGACCACAGCGATACAGACAAGCCAAATAAACGCTCTCCATTGCCGGGTTACAGTAAACTCAGCTGACAGTAATGCGATTCAGTGTTGAGCTTAGCTTCTCTTCGACTATTACAGTTCGCTTCCCGTTGTGTTCAAATCAAACAGGACATCAGAATGACACTTTTTTTGGGGGGGGGGGGCATCACAGAAACAGTGTGCGTTTAATGTTTTATATTGAATCAATATTCAAATGTTGCTTTTGTGCAAAATAGTTCAAATTTCAGTTCCAATAAATCACCTTTGATAAGATCAACGAGAGGACTGCATTGTGTGAAAGTTCATGTGATGCAAAAAGCGTCATATTGCATCACATGAAGAAAACTTCCAGGCAAAGAAAAACATATTTTTCTCGTCTCGGGGCAAAATGAGGGCTGGACTCACGACCATTCAACACTACCACCATGTTTCTAATGATACACAGCTTCATGCAAATGGGTGAAGTATCCCTTTAATATCACCGATGCAAAGCAACAAGCTGAACTGGACACGTAAACGCTTTGCTGTTAAATGCAATCAAATACCACAGACTACATCCTCCATAACGAGCATACAGCTGGATGATCAGTAAATACAGTGCAGCATGCTACATAAGCCCTTATTCACACTGTGTTTAGTGGATGAGCACTCTCTCATGACACATCCATCTGGGGACGGCAAAACGCTTGTTTGCTCATTATCTGTTCCCCAATACATCAAAGTCTCTAATGAACCTAATGCAAAAGGACAACAGAATCAAAGTTGGCACTCTGGCTGTTCATGTTATGATTTCATGAGCTCGATGTGACCCTGCGATTTAAATTCAAGCGGCATCAACAAGCGCAGATCAAAGGGGCCAATCACCTGCTGTGCTGGCAAGCCTGTGTTACGTTCAGAATATTCAAAGTCATTTGAAGACAATAAGATTAAAACTGCAGGAGAGAGGGCTGAGTGCACAGGCACATTTTTAACACTTGATGGGTCTGAATTAGGTCCTTCAGCGGTGGCTAGAGCTCCCGGCAAAAAACCATATGGCTATCAGCTTAATATTAAATCCAGCTCAGGACATTTCCCTCAATTTAATAACCGACTGTCTGTACAGTAACGATTCCCTGTCTCCCCCGGCTCTGCCACAGATCATATCAGCAATAAGTGGAATGAAGTTTGAGAGTGGTTTTGCATATCGCTGCTCAGAGCCACAGCCTGACATTGGCGGGACATCGCGAGCTCATATTCATGACTCGACTGAGATTTTCCTTCCTCGCGCCCTTCAACGCTCCCAGCTGAAAGATTGCAACACACCCAACAAATGTGATGCAAATGTGCTGTGTCGCTATGCCCCCCTCCCTACACACACACACACACACACACACACACAGATCCACACACCCATACCTCTGACTCCTGCGGCCAAGGCAGTTCCAGCTCTGGATGAAAGCAGTGTACTGCCCCTGCATTAATGGGTTCAAAAGAGGACTACGGGCCAAAACTTCTCTGTGTAGTCAATCACTTCCCCCATCTTTTCCTTTTCTGGTTTTTTTTTTTTTTCTTGCCAGAAACAGCAGACATCCGCACAGGGCCCGGACAAGCTTTGGATGAGCGATCTTAACCCACCTCAAAGACAAGAACTGACACAACTGCTTGTCAACACGGGGTCCGAGATGAAACTGCAGGCACACAACTTGACAAGGCTTCCTATAATCCTTAATATCAGATGGCAAGAAGCGCAGAACAAAGGGAACCCTGGTGCCAGCTCCGTCGTAGCCATGTGTTGGTTTGCTGCTACCTTTGCCAAGAAGCTCGGCACACATCAAGGAGCACCTCCTCAATCTGAATCTGCCCCTTGGATCCTAATTCTATGGTGGCCTGTTTGGCAGAACATGAGACAAAGGCAAATCACAAACACAAACACTAATCTGGCTGTTCATCAACAACACTTTAGGTCCATTGTTTAAGCCTGTATTTTATAACTTTAAACATTTTCTTTTATTGAAGGAACCTGGTTTGAAAACTTTTTTTTTTTTGAAGTCATCAGCCCTTATAAAATGTGAAAAACCAATTTTTGTTAGTTGTTAAAGAAACTTGAGAAAGAGTTTACTCATTAGAAATGAAGGGTTCAACCAAAACCAGACAGCTGAGGACAGACAGGAAGTGATGACATGTAGCAACCCGACCCGACCTCCGAACCCAATCAGACTGCGAAGGGCGCACGCAACACAACCATCAGGGCAACGCCGCCCCAACTGACACACTGACTCCAACAGGAAGTTCACCAAGTACCTTATCATAGCAACATTATGATTTCATCAGCTGGCACCACACTTTCTGGTCTGGACTTAGAAAACACTGGACTGAAAGGTTTGTTTTCTTACATTGACCAATACACTTCAAGTTGACCTCACTCCTTCGAGGTGCAGCAGCAATGCAACATAGACTTGGATGCCTCAGCGTCTTGGTCATTAAAGTAGTTCATCACTACACTATGAGGTGACACATACAGGACTTGGCTGTCTGGATGATTAATTTGGTTGCGGCTGTTTTTGCATGAATACTTAGAATCCAAATCAGAAGCTATAGGCCGACAAGTTCTCTGGTTGATGCCCCCTTCATTGTCATACATGCATGCTATTCCAACCATTAGTGAAGGCAGTAATGTATATTAGTAATCAACAATGTCTGAATAGATTCACAAACGGTCCTATTTCATGAGCACAAAAAAACAACAACTATCAAGTAAAGCCATTAATTCAATATTTGTACTGTACAACAAAAACTAATACTGAAACAAAAATGACAAAGAGCAGAAGTTCAGTACAAACTGTTCTTAAATCTTTTTGCTTTGTGCAAACAGAAATAAACAAAGTATCTTTCAGAGCTGCAGCTCTCTCCGCGTCTGGTGAGCAAGTGGCGGGAAGACTAATTAGCAGAGCAGAGGAAGAAGAAGAAGAAGAAGAGAAGACATCACAGCTGAGATTAGTTTGTCACAATAGAAAATCAAAGAGGAGAGTCGTCCCCCCCCACCCCCCCACTGTTCTTCTTGAATTTGATGCCGTTTCTTTTACTTCTCCACAATGATGTAGAATCACAGAGAACAAATGTGACTGAATTAGCACATTTAGCAGATCTGCAGGATTTTCCCCTTCTGGGTACATAATTTGTTCCAGCATGCGTGCTATCTTGACAAGTACAGAGTGAGCAGAAACCCAGGGCCAGAGAAAGAAAGACTCCACTTGGAGGCACTGCTCCAGTGTCTATGATTCCCTGTAATTAGTATGTTAACTGTCACAGCAGAAGATCAGACCCTTTGCAAATGACCTCACTGTCGAGTAGTGGGTGTGTCTATTCTGTTCTTACATTTTTCACCGGCACTTAACTGCCCTCTATTGGTGAGGAGAGAAGGGAAGGAAAGAGACTTGAGCAGTGTAGATGTCAGACTAAAGCATAAACCTGCTTTTTTAAGGACATGTAAGTAAAAAAAATAATAATAAATGGTACTTGAATTCAGTAAATGAATCTCTTTAGTCCATCCTCAATGGGAGAGCCAGACTCAGCAGTTAGAAAACACCTTGATCTTGTCTCTACGGCAGCAAATTAAAAATCCCAAATCCTTTCCACCATCCCTGTTCCAGCTGTTTAGTAATTTAATTAAAAGCTTAGCTACACAGGATGTAATGATGACATGACTATATTAGCATGCTGATGCTAACTCAGCCTCTTGGGCGCTTGCACCATTTTTTAATTTTTTTTTTAAACCTTCATTCGTTTCAATACACACAGCAGAGACAACATTAGTATTGCTGTCCTGGTCAATAAATGGTGGAGAATGCTGGCAAGCATGTCGGACACGAGGGAGCCCCATAGGTGAGGTGCATTTCCCAACAGGTAATACTTGTGACTGCGATGATGATCCATGCAGGCAGGAGCCAGCAGAACCGTTATCCAATTAAAAAAACAAAACAAACAGGGCAATAAAATGTCGCGAGGCAAAGAGATCAAAACAGCAACTGTAGCTGTTTGCAGCATTGACAACTTGATGTTACAAAGCTTACGTGGCCATCTGGACTGTGAGAACCTTATAATTTAGCTGTCACGCCACCTGTCACATTGTCCGATTGTTTTACTCGTGCACTTCAGACGGTGTTGACAGTCCGCCTGAAGCCGTGTGAATGCAGCTATGTTTAAAGCTAGATCCCTCAGCAGCCAGCTGTAATGACTCTGGGTTTACTTCATCCTCTCATGACGTGTTGTCATTAGTGAAACTGTCTCCCTGACTCTGGCTCAGTACTGATGAGATACTTTAAAACAAAGAAAACACATCTGTACCTGTGTCAGCCTCAACACTGCATCACTCAGTATAACTCGCTCTCCTGACCTGGCTGTTCACAAGCGGGAGACTTATCCCTGTCAGACGGGAACGGGATCTGCACAGGTTAGACATGATGTTTGAAAATCCATTTGTAAGGAGCGGACAAAGCAATGGAGTCTGCTTTACAACGCTATAATGAGAATACTTGCCTGTATATCAGTGCTACATAGTAGTACCGTGGAATCATGATAAAAAACGACAGAACGGAGAAAAACGTACTGTAGCAAGGAGGTTGGTACACCGGGATGCGTGCAAACCATCTTTGCACTGACTGAGATAAAAACGTCACCACCCCCTCCTATCGACTCGAGGGGAAGTCTCCGGGTAATATCCTGCTGCGTTCTCACATCTGCTTACTCTGACTTGCTGAAGAAAGAAAAAAAATTACGAGAGGTCTGGCAGGAGAGACTCCGAGTAGAGTTTGAGTGAAAAATGTGGGAATCCTGGGAATATTAGGAGTTTTGTGTAAAAAGCCCGACTGTACTTGATCATGCGATTGGGGATCAATTGCTACTCGCATGGATACACTTCAATCAAACCAAACACGGAGATGCAATGACAGGAAGTCCACCTGCTTCACAACATGGAGTAGCAGAAGTAGAGTTGTTGCCTACGCCTATTCCCATATGACCCTGAGCTCCAGGGATAACTGTGCGGCATTGAACCGAAGCGGAGGCATAGAGCTGTGAAGTTGACAACATTTTCACCACCATTCAATATCCAACCATCACTTCGCTGTTTGCCAGCGTGCTAACTCGTCAGAGAGGGAAGAAGTTCTACAAGCTGAAAAGGGCATATCGCCACCTACTGAGTCGGACATTTTTTCCGTCAATAAATCCATTCATGCTCCATGTTTGTGTGCTGGCACAAGCAAAGCATTCCAATTAATTGGTCTAATTGAGCTGTGAGCGTAGCCGGACTCGTCTGTGCATGCAAACGTACTGACTGACTGCTGCAGGAGGCCGAGCACACACGGTTCAATGCAACTCCTTTATGCTCTCATTCTGTCAGTAAGTTGATCTCTTATATAAACTATATAAGCCTTGGTTATAGAGTTAATCGAAGGGTATTATTGTATTCCTTTATTCAGCACCATCACCATAGTTTAATGCACAATAGGTAGACAGTCCAAGCAGCGGCATTAAGGGAACAAGATAAGCAGCTTCATGCAACAAAAAATGTAAATAGGCCCGACTATTTGGATTCAACTTGGGTATTTGTCAAGTAAAGTTCACATCTTTTTTTGCTGTATTTTCTCCCTGACATCTATTTCTAGGTGCTTAGAGATGTGCACCTTTGTTTGCTGCTGACAAAGGACTTACATTCATCCTAAAAGGTCAGAAAGCACAGCAGGCAGTCACTACTTTCTGCTTGAAAGTACCTTCAAACCATTACTTGAGTTCAATAAAGTTGACTGCTGATACCGCTTCAAAGCAGAAAGCCTGACCTCTGCACACTCCTGCTACGTTAGCCGAGATGTTGGAGCCTGTCACACAGCTCCCTCAGAACTGTTTTCTGTGAATGCCAAAGTTTGACTTCTGCCCTGACCTCAGCGAGAGGTCCACTTTGATTGGGAGTGTAAAGCAGTCAGAGCTCGTGTGCTATCACTGCCCCCTGTATTTGTGACAGTGACAGGTTCGGTGTGACAGCCTTTTTTGCCAAGCAGAGAGACGTTGACCAGAAAGGCCAAAGTGTTTCTGGTCGCACGGCCGCAGCGACAGGTCTCGTGTGATCCACGTTCACACACAGGTACGAGATTGACACTTCCTCCTGCGTGCACGAACGTGTCGGCCGCCTTTGAACTGAGGGAGGACGAGTGAAGAGAACCGCGTGCTCGGTGTTTACAGAGTTCATGATTGACTCCAAAATGTAAAACTACATTTGGTGAATTGTTTTTATCATGAGCTAATTGTCTAAGAGCATTTCAACAAACAGTTCATTAAATGAAAATCGATCAGGACTTAGCGATGGACTGAACACCGTAATGAACAAAGTTCTGCGGAGGGAAGCTTGCAAGCGACCGATCAGAGCAGCGATGTGTTCGAATCAATGAGTTTGTATTTGCAGACAGCACCTGTTGGTTTTGGTGGCAGATGCCTCATTTGGTTCTGTTTCATGTTCTAAAAGCACAAGCAGGATGTTGGGCTGGGAAATATGTCTTCAAAATAAAATCTTCAATATGTTCACATTACTCTGGACATGCAGTTTTATTTTACATGGCACAACTGTTTGAATGCAAGCGTTGAACATTTGCGTCTCTCTTTGAACCTTGCGATATCAAACAGTTCTTGGTTTTAATTACTGGAATAAAAAAAAAGGTTCTGCAGGAGTTCTAAACTGAAAGGGAACTATTGATGACCTTTCAGATTACAGAACCTTTACATCAGATTACGAATGACAAAACCCCCTAAAAAATCCAGACAGTGGAGGAGACAATGCCCGTATCTGAAACCAAATAGAAGCTAACCCGACCGTTAGCAGGCCGTTAGCAACATGCTAAAGTACGGTTCATGCTAAGTACATCCGGTCCGACCTCCATTCAATGAGCTAGCAACGAGATAGCACGACCGTCTCTTAGTAAATATGACTCAACAACAATGTGCAAACAGTCATTACTAATACAACAACACAAGATTTTAATATCATTTTGCAACATGTAAGATGTATTTCAGCACATATGTGATTGGACAGTCTAGCCACAATGCATTGTGGGGCGGTTAAGTAAGAAAGATGTCAGCTGAGTGCTTCATGTGTGAAGGTTGATGCTGACCCTTTACTTTTTTAACACAGCATGATTTTCTTTGTTTTGAGCTGTTTGATACAGAGCACTGTGGTATAAGAAGCCAAGCAGTCGCACTAGAATCCTGGAGTGGGTGGATGATGGGATAAACACTCTGCTTTCATCTTTTGAATTGAGGTTTGAATCCCCGTTGGATCCACCTCGATGATCTCATTTCTTCAAGTGTTTTAAACGTGATCTCTCCTAACTTAAACCGAGAACATTCAGAGCCAAAATCCAAAACCAAACCACATCTTTCTCTCACAACATTTATGTAGCTTAGTGAGGATGAGGAATGGATCACGGATCAGGATGAAATCATGTGTCGAAACACAATACAGAGTCTCCTGGAGAGAGAGAGGGACCGTATGTGCCAGGAGAGAGAGCTCATCTCATGTTATCGCATCTGTTCTTTGAATAGTTTGTGGAAGCAGTGTTTTTTTCCATAACTTAAATACCCAAGGTAAAGTAAAAACCAGTGTTTAGTCTTTTTTTCCTAATCAATTCAAACTAATTAATACAACACGTACCGACAGTTCTAACTTGGCACCTGATAACTGGAGAGCACTGACTGCTATAAATCAAGTCTTCAAAGCGTGCTGTGCCAGTGGAAATAAAACATCAGGCAAAACTCATGTTCCTTTAATGAACTCATCACTCTGTGAGACTAAATTGAGGGGAGATAGAAAACACATTTTCAACATGTACCCTCCATTTAGAAGCTAACGGGGATCCACTGATGGCATCCTGGCAAAATATTTGACGATCATTTGAGGAAATGATGATGAGGCCAAAACAGACAATCTCACATCAAGTGAATAGCTCAGTCAGTGCTGTCGGATATGATCATGGCTTATATGACTCTGATGGGCGCAGAAAAACCTCCTTACTGTAGATTATTCTGACTTTTATGAGCATTCATGAGGAAAAACCTCAATTCTGAAAAGGTTGGGTTTTGTAAAATGTAAATAAAACAGAATGGGAAGAAGAACATTTGGAAATAGTACAAAGAGAACATATCAAATGTTGAAACTGTCATGTGAGTCAAAAATGAAAGATGGACCCACGTGATGATTTAAAGATGTATTTTCACAAAAGACAAAAATTAAAAACAAAAAAACACTTAAAACCAAAGAATCCAAGAGCCACAAGCAAAATGACTACAGGGACAGAGAGACAATCGAGAGAGTCATCAAGGACAGGTTTGAAATGGTAAATCGTGCTTTTACACCACAGATCACGTCTACACACTCACACACTGATGGTCGAAGCTGCTGTGTAAAGAGACCATCAGAAGTAACTCATCCCATCCTGATCCCATTCATACACATTCAGAGCCAGCTGTGCGACGGACAAGACACAGGTGGAAGTGATGAAGGCTGTCAAAAAGGGACGGAAGCATACCAAGGGAGGAAGTAAGACGAGACATGATGACACAGGGGCAGGTACTGCAAGGCAAACAGGAAACACAACAAGAGTGAAATGAAAAAACATAAATAACTAAACATGGAAAAAATAAGGAATAAGGAAACAAGCAAAGCAGAAAATTACCAAATTACAACGAGGCAATGAAACAAGGGATAAACTAAATCAACAAAAGTAAACTGAGAAATTTCAAACTTTTTTTGGAAAATGATACGTCCCTCTTCGAATACGGTGCCAGCAAAACGTTCCAAAAAAGTTGGAACACGGTCATGTTTAGCAGTCTGTTGCATCACTTTGTAATCGTTTCGGTCACCGAGCAGAACAATTTCCCGTCGTTTCGAGAGAGGACAGCGATCTCAATCGAGAGATTTCATCTGTTCAACAGTTCAGAGGTCTCGTTTGTCTGATTTTTACGCTTCCTAAAGCTCCTAACATTTTCAAGAGGTGACAAGTCACGACTGCAGGAAGGCCAGTTAATCCTCCCGTGACTTCTTTTTACTCACGAAGCAGTGCTGTTGTTCCACCTGCAGAGCGTGCTTTGGCGTCGTCTCTCTGAAACAAGCTAGGCCTTTTCTTTATGGCAGCATGTGTTGCTCCAAATCCTGTATACATGGTTCAGCATTACAGGCGCTTTCACGAATGTGCAGAGTACTCATGCCATGTGCACTAATGCGCGCCCGAACCATCATGGATGCTGGCTTTTGAACTGAGCGCTGATAACGAGCCAGACAGTCTCTCTCCTCTCCTCTGTAGCCAGGACAAAAAAAGGCTTCCAGGACTTCCAAACAGAAAGTCGAATTTTGACTCATCAGACCTCAGGACAGTCTCCGACTTCCCTTCAGTGCATTTTAAATGACACGTTTCCTCTTTGCATGGTAGAGTTATTTGTCAGTGGAGTGATGTTCACAGACAACGGTTATATGACCCATGAAGTGATCAACAATTCCACATCATTTCTCCTGTTTCAACATTTGACATGTTGACTTTTTTTAAGTCAAACATGGGGATCTGATGATTTGCAAATCATCTCATTCTGTGTGCATCAACACTTCACAGTGTCCAAACCAGGAAGTTAAGACTGAAATGCTGAAGGTGTGAAGGATGATGCTGTGATCCCTCCGATCAGTCGTGCAAACATTGCATCCCCACCGTTTGTGTTTTTGCTGTTTTCCAGAGGGGTATTACTGCAGGGTCAGAAAGGAGAGCTGTGGTGGTTAGAACAAGCTTTTAATCTATGCTGTGGCATCTATTCACGACAAATCAGAGAGGGGGGCTGATGTGTGCAACTCTGAAAGGAGGCGAACGACCTTCAGGAAAACAGAAGAAGAGGAATTGCGCAGGATGTCAACTAGATGACTTTACTGGGGGAAAAAAAAGAAAATTAGAATAAAAAGCAGGCCGGAGGGGGGGAGAGGACATAAATCATCAGAAGGGGGTTACATCAGGGAAAGGCCACCTTTTCACACTGTCCTTCTCCTTCTTAATCCATATTTCATAACAGAGCACACACACACACACACCCTCCTTCATCTTCGCCGTGAAAGCTTCGAGTCGTTATGTTTGCAAAGTCATCCAGCAGATAATACTAACGTAGCCGTGAACGGTGTATTTGCCGCTGCCAGGCGTGCGGCTCAACACGATCATTTCCTTTCACATATAGTCACTTTCATGTGGCTGGCTGGCTGCACGCACAGAGCGGCTCTCTTATCACTCCATCAGCGAGGGGGGAAGATGGATGACACGGTGAAAGAGAGGGACACGCACAACATGACCCCGAAAAGCACCGAGCTCGTCCAGTAAACAAGCGGTGACGCGATGATTTCAGCAGATGACAGAGACGGAAGTGACCTGGAGCAACGTTCACTGGGTTTTAAGACCCATTCACGCCCACTCCCCCCGCAAAAAGGCCGACACATAAACAAATCAGAATGCCGATCTGTGTGATCTATGTAAACGAGCAGAGTGTATTCGGGCCTGGCTTTGCAGCTTCCTGAGCTGAGACCCTAATCCTCTCCCAGAAAGAGAAAAGGAAGCTAACCCTGATGCAGCCTAAACCCTTTCCCAGTTTGTCATCCCACACTTCAAAGCATACATGATGAAATCCCCCAAGGTATTATAAGACTTCTGGCATAGCTGCTAGCCCCTTTTCCTAGCCTAATGCCTCATAAATGGAGTCTGGAAACATTTCCCTGCACTATTTCGAAAGTCATTGTCGCCTCTGATCTTTAAGAACCTTTTAGAGCTTCAGAGGAAGGGGGCTGATTTTCCTGCACTGGAAAGGGAGATGTGAGGCGTGTGTAAATCATCATGAAGCAAAAGGATTCCTGTCACTGCACTGTAAAATGCTGCACATACAATACGCACGTGCACCTCATAAAGGATGCATACATCAGGCCAAGGACTGGGCACTGATGTGCTGAGTGAGAGAAAAAAAAGAAAAGTGTCGTAGATGAAGACAGCTAGTTATTTAAGCGCTTCAGTTCCCAATGTGTTATGTGACGCCGTCTGATACCAGTTGTTTTAAAGCTGGCTGAGATTTGTTGGGACACATGCTGGTATCCAAGCATCACAAAGAGCTTAACCTCTGGACTGATGGGAAAACCGAACCTGTGGGGAGATTAGCAGAACAGTGGCTCAAGTCCACAAGCAAAACACAATTACAACCCACGCCAATAAAAGGCCTCAGTTTCAAGTTTTTAGAGCTCAACTTAAAACTCCAACAAGGCGTGAATCAATGTGGCGCTCGACAGAGAGAAAAGCAGCAGGATGCTAATCAGCTCCAAGTTGGAGGAAACAGCTGACAAGACAAAAAGCAAAGCAAACTCTGCTCCAACTTTTGACTGCTTTCAACAACTCAAAAGGTGACGCTGTTCAAGATGAAGGACAACTTTCTTTTCTGCGAATGGCTCATTAGTAAAGATGCACTACTGTAGCTATGCTAACGGCGCCTATGTAGGAACGGTGTTTAAAACGCTCTAAGACTCCCACACGCCATTCACGTCTCGTTCAGAGCAGCGAGAAACCCTGTCTGGAGATCACGCCAACAACTGGAAACCTTGGAGGTTTCTGGACTATTAACAACATAATGTTATATTTAAGTATTTAAGATCTGACTGTGATCACAAGTTTCTATACGAGATTTCAGTCCAGAGACGAAATGAATCGGAAGTCTCTAAACCAAAAAGTATGAATCCGGTTAAGATGGACATCAAACACCGGGAAGCTTCTTGTGCAGGCGGTGATGCTAATTGTTTCATTTAACACTTGATTGTGCTGCACAGAAATGTGGTTGAGCTGTTACCCTTCCTGTTACAGTATCTCATATTAATCCCTTAACCCAACTACCTCACAGCCTCCCTTTGGGCCGACTGCCAGAGCTGCTCCGTTTCATCTTTCAAAATGGCAGAGAGGGCACGGAAACGGAGCGTGCTCTGACTCTTTAAACAACAAAGACCGTCAGAATGCTGTTTGTCTATGAAGCAAGATAGCGCCTGTGTGTGTGTGTGTGTGTGTGTGTGTGTGTGTGTGAGCGAGCGAGAGAGAGAGAGAGGGAGAGAGGGAGAGAAAATGAAAGAGATAAATTGAGAGGACTCGGTCTGCCCCGCTGTTCTCACTCAGCTCACTCGTGATAAGGTTTATCTCCGGTGCCTAACGAGTTGGCCCAGTAGCCCTCTCCGGCTCCCACCGAGTGGACCGGGGTGCACAGCGCTGCACACAGTCAGCCGAGGGTTCAGCTCCCTTAGGTGACCTGTGAGTGCAGCTCATGCTATGCTGCTTTAGAACTTTATTTTCTGTAGGAAATAGCCCCTTCGGCCACGTCTCTTTTAATCTGGGATTTCTTCTTTTTTTTTGCCTCCTTTTCTTCATCCTGTAACTCAGACTGCCAAGAGAGCTGGAGAAAGAGGAGCTGCACAGCTTTGGCACAGAGAGGCGTTTGTGTCCCAGAGGCAGTTGCTGAGGCAAAGATGGAGACACAGAGACGGAGACGTGAGGCGGCGAGGGGAGTGGGGGGGCGGGGGTTGCTGCTGAGTTAAGCCCCTAATCACAGTCTGCTCTGCATGAAGGACTTAAAGTCACTCCGTTTAACGCCACCTCCTTTTTAGTCAAATAAATACTACTGCTTACCTCTTCAGCATTCTGATACCCAGCCCCTCTTCCTGGTATGTTGCACAGCTGCAGCATCAACTCACATACAGAGATAAATGCAACATAAGCACACACAGCACATAAAGGCAGGAAAACATCCATGACGTCAGCCAACTTGCACATGCAGCAAATCTCACATAAACCTCGACCTCTCTCTGCATGTGACAGCGCTCGTGCTCTTTAGACCAATTAAACCTAAAAAAAAAAAAGAACAGACGATGTAGCAAGACAAAATGGTAATATGATTTGATTTTTTCAGGCATCAAATAGCTTGCTCTTTTTTTTCAGGGGTTTTTTTTTTCATGCCCTTTATAACTCCTCAAGGCAATAGTGAAAGAACACGCTCGCTCTTTCAGCTTGGTGAGCCGAGTACATTAAACCTATAATGTCAGCCTTTGTTTGACTTAGTACAATGAAAGAGTGAAAATACAACAGGAACCTTTAATTCTTTATTCTCTTGTTATTTTGAGAACTTTGAAGTTTATTCCCAAATAGATTTTTTTTTGTTTTGTTCTTATCTCAGATAAAAGCTCCCCGGTTCATTTGTAAATATTTAAATCACATGTGATAAAAGGAAACGTTCAGAGGAGCCAGGCTGCAAAATAAATATCAGACATTCAGAGTTTTTTGTGAATGAACGTACTAGCCAGGAGGCAAATATGTTGATATCATGGACTGTAGAAATGAATGGACGATGCCAGAGAGACGTCGCCCTTCTGTTCCTGCAGGCGGCTCTGGAGGCTCATCGGCAGCAGCCGCCACGCTGGAAATCCTGTCTCAAGCTAACGACAGGCCCAGAGCTGCAGCTGAGGCGGGTTTTAAGTCTCATAATGCGCCGTGACATCACGCCCACCTGTCAATCAAGTCAGCTACACGGCTAACTATGGATAACACGAATTGTTTTCAAAATCAAAACAGAGCCGTTTAAAGGAAATTCACCCTCGCACAGTGTGCGTCAGTGATGCTGATGAAGTTGATGCTTATACAGACGCCAACAGAAAAGTTAGCTCGTCTGGTCTTAAGTAAGACTTCTTTACATACAGTATTTGTACAGTCAAGACTTTGAAGAAGGTCACATCAGAGTCATCTTCTGCCAGCATGTAGGACAAAGAGACTGAGCACCCACATGCTCACTGTAAACCGTTATTGGAGACAGAGAAGGCCGCCGTGCCGGCTGCTGACGAGCTCAGGTGCTTTATTTGTTTCAGACGAGACGAGGAGGATCAGATCCCGCCTCACATCTCAAAATATGGGAATTCACTTTGCTCCGCTTCCACCCAGGTGTTCAAGTATCCATCTAAACCTTTCGGGTTGTCCCTTTCTTCGCTGACTTTCTTCACCTCCAGCCGCAGCTTCACCTCACCGTCCTCCTTACGTCCTCGTGGCCAGCAGACTCCGCGTTAGTGCATATAGATCTTAATCTAATGCTGGAGCATCGATTTATGCTTGGGTGTCCCACAGCCATTAAGATAATTGCATGATCACTTTATAACATCCACCTCTCGTGGCTATGATAATGCCCCCCCCCCCCCCCCCTCCCCCCCTTCTCCGCCCACCTCACATAGTCAGACCCGTAACCACATTAAAGGGAAAGAAAATGCGGTTGGAAAATATCATCTTTCAGCTCCTGCAAATTGATTTTTGTACCATTTCCACGGACTCCTTAAAGCCTTTTAGTCTGTCTCTCACCTGGGCTGACCATTTGATCTATTGGAGGCTTCCAGGTCTTAACAGCCTGTATCGATCCAAATTCTTCAGGCAGCGTCTTGAGCGGAAGCTCTTGTGTCACCTTGTAATGCTAACAGTCTGGGTGTTGTTGAGTGAGATCATCACTGAGACAATGTATTTTTAGCTGTTAGGGCAACGCAAGTGGGCTTTGATTGCCTTCAATGGGAAACGGCTGTGTTAAATGGCACTATGATCTCTTCTGACTAAATAAAGATCGCAGCAGCGCTGCGGAGGAGAAGTTAACGTCAGGGAAAAGTCAAATCTCTTTGACAGATTGATCCAAAGGGAGGCACTTTGCTTCCTGAGAATGAACACTACCGGTTTATAAATGTTGAACGCGTCAAAAACTTTGCTTCTAAGACACAAGTGGCCGGCTCCGAGAGAGGCAGTGATCTGAGATTTTGAGAAGTGAAAGTGACTCAGACGTGATCCTGCTGGGGATGACATCGAGTGCATCATTTATTGTAAAAGACTTCATCAGATATTGAGAGTAATGGTTATCTCCATCCGATTTAATGGCTCCGATAAGAGAGAAAGTATTAAAAGCAAGCATCCTTTGTATTTTAATATGTGCTTCATCATCTGGAGGAGCAGCTCCAGGCCGTGAGTCATCACACAGGTTATTCTACTTTTAACATGTCTTTGAAATGGCAGTGAGGTTTTTTAAATGTGCTGTTGTATTCTTTGTGTTCAAGGAGGGATGAGACCACGATGGGAAATATGACACATAGTGCTAAAACCAAATGTTAACACATATTTAGCAGTTTTGCATTGAGGTATTTATTATAGGAGAGATTATCTACTTTTGAAAAAAAATGTGTTTTCATAATAACAATGCAAATTCAAATGATGTGTGTTGTAAAAAGGGGGCTGAGTTGATCAATCAGTGGTTATGCCTCGTAGCTAATGTGCTAAAGGCTGCTAACATTGTGAGTCTGTAGGTACTTTGTTTGAGGACTAGTTCAAGTCCTGTTTTGAAGACCAAAGTCTCAAAATCTGGTCCGGTATCTGGAGAGGAGCCAGTTCACTTGGTGCCCTTTGTCAAGGCGCCGAACCCAAGACTGCTTGTGACACTTGTTCTAGTTCAGACCAATCACTCACATCTTTCTTAGTGCCTGTCCATCAGACCCTGTGTGTGTGTGTGTGTGTGTGTGTGTGTGTGTGTGCGTGTGTGTGTTCTTTTTCTTCTTCTCTAATCAATAACACACACATTTCTACCCGACCTAAACAGAGGTTTTGTTTTGTTGGCTCATTATCGAAGTGTGCAAAGTGTTTGGGGATTGGACTTGGCGGTCATGATGAGAGGAAACGAGGCTGACATCCGGATCGGATACGTCAGTCCGAGTCATTTTGAGGGGAAAAAAGGCGGAGCAATCTGACTCCAGCTGCTGCTAAAATGTTCTCTGCTTTTTAGTGATGAATATTGAAAGTTGACATGAGAAGATGTTTTGGGCTTTGTGAACATTGATCAAATGACGAACAGGTCAAATGTAATAAAAACAGTTGTTACTTGTAGCCAGAGTTATGATGACACGTGGAACAAACGGGCTCCTCTGTGCTGTTTAAAAGTCGTGCATCATATTCCTGTTTTCTCCAAAAACTGTGTTCGACCTGTGATGCTGGCGGTGGATTTACCTTTCTCTCTGCTGACTTTGTAGCAAAGACGGGCATGTGGCAGGTCAGCAGCGGACTCAAGAACGGGGCCAGCGATTTCCCCTCATCCTCCCCGTATAACCAGCCCGGTGAGTTCTCCTCGCCTGCAACAGGAGGGAAGAAAAAAACAAACAGGTGAGACATTTTTACTTCTCCTCACAAAGGGCGGCACTGACGTCATGTTGTTGGTAGTTTAGCGGCTTGTTTTGTTGTTGTTCTCGCTGACAGCGTGCAGCTCACTCTCACAGCAGAGCCAAGAGGGAAAATCTCCTTCAAGCTATGTCAAAACCCCGCACCATAATCACAGAGACATTTCTCTACCGCAGCTATGTAACACGGCCGGTGTTATTAGCATGTGGATGTGGTAATCAGCCAGAGGCTTAGTCCCTGTTGTAGGAGGCGAGGCCAGGTACCGCCAACTCAGGGTCTCAGCAGTGATTAAGCCTTCACTTAATCAACAGTGAGAGTCGGTCTCAGCAGGACGAATGCTACTGCTGGATTTGACTTGGAATAATGGATTTTCCTGGTGCGTGTTTATAAGTACATAACTCTGAGCTACACAAACCACCGCATCCCCGACGAGGAAGCAGGCGAACGTTGCCAGACGACTCCCACAGCGTCACTCTATTATCATTCATTTTCATTTGCGTGAACTCAATTTAGGCTGCATGGCGGTGCTGTCGTCTCACAGCGAGGACGTTCCTGGTTTGGAATCCCCGTCGGACAGGAGCAAGCGTGGGTCCTCTCCGGATGCTCCGGCTTCCTCTCACAGTCCAAAGACACGCTCGGTAAGTTCAGACTGCTCGTAGGAGTGAATGTGGGTTTTGTCTCGATCTTTGATTGACATCTTGTTTTATAACCTTTTTTTTATTTTTATTTAAATCTTCAGAAAACACATTGAAGGAGAAACCTATATTATCTATCTACCTTACATATATCTCATAACCCAACAGTACCGGCAGCCGTCACAGAAATGACTGAACTTGTCACGTTCAAAGCTTTTAGTGCATCTGAATAAAAAACCCGTCTCTAACAAACAAATGTTAGATGTTCATCCAGAGCAAGAAGCTGCAAACAACGATCAAGGACAGGATAGAAGCGCGGTGGATAAGTGTTCCTTTTCATATCTCTCCATGATCCTCTGCCTTCAGTTTGTGTCTTTGTGTGTTGTCGGGGGTTTGTCATCTTTTTTTCCTTTCTCAAATCTTTTGAGCACGATAAATGCATCACTCATCCAGCACTTAGAGAAGACTAATGAAGAAATGTCAGCTTGTCATTTCAAGGGCAAAAAAAAAAAACCCTTCCGTGAAATGTTTTTAAACGTCCTTTTAAGGAGCCATTTAATGAGGTAATGCTTTTAAATCATCAATCCAAGATAACAGACGATTAAACGATGATAAATCCATCCGACGACAAGTCTTTAGCACGGCATGCTAACTATAAACGATAGGGTTGGCTCGCGGGCCGACTCTCCCTCACCAGTCTCCGACAGAATACAGAGTGCAGAGGGCTGACAGGTCACTCGTTGAAGGCCTTGAATTGAGGGCAGATTGCCGTCGCTGCAGCAGCAGGTGCATTAGAGTCCCTCCCGAGAGTAATCATCAACTTTCTTCAGCTAATTATTAAATTAGCATAAGTAATGCTCCATTTGGCCGCGCCGGCGTCTCCTTCTTAATTTGCCAGTCAGTTCGAATGAATGGAGGAAGCCTTTTTTATAAGAGAGCAGGATGCGAACAGAAGACAAGAGAGGGAGGGTTTGAGGTAAAGCACAAAAGGACTGATAGAGAGAGAGAGAGAGGGAGAGAGAGGACGCGAGAGAACACAGGCGATCCTTAAAATACATCGACATCAAAATAGCTCACTTGCTAAAATGTTTACTCGTGTTGTCTCTCGTTTCCCCCGATAATCAATACGCACAAAACCCCTCAGAACATCACTAAATCATTTTTTCAATTGTGATAATGTGCTGTAATGACTGTCAGACATGTATATGTTACGGATTGAACAGATTAGATGGGTATGTCTTGTGTATCCCCTCGGACAAATAGCCGGCACATTTCTACCTCTCACTAATCACATCATGCTGGATTTACCAGAAATAGAACTCACCGACTCCGAGTAAGGACGGATAGTTCCTGTCAGACTCCTGATGGTGATTACGAGTTTGGGCCCAGGATACTGTGGCTCCCAATATGTGCCAATTAGTGTCAGAGAGCGACTAATGCCCGCCGTCCGATATGATCACAATCAAAAGCATGAGTTGTATCACTGTAGATACAGTGAGTCTGTGTACCGGGCACATCACGGCGGTATGTAAAAGAACAGGAGTCGTCACACGGCACGTTGTTTCAGAGCTCCTGCAGGAAGCCGAGGCCGTGTGCTCGATGAGGTGGAGATCAACTTCCAAAGCGGACGGAATAAAAAAAAAATGTGGCTGCACTTCAAGAAACAAAAGAGCTGGAATAAAAATATTCAAATGTAAGAATGCGGAAAGTGCATTCCCTGAAAACAAAACAACAGACCACAGAGAAAATGTATTCTCCACGATTACACCCCGCTTACAGAACACAATCATAGGAAAAAAATATTCAAACTTCACTGATTTGGAAAAAAAAAAAAAAAAAAACACAAAACAAAACAACATCTGGGCATATTACCAATACTGTTTTACTCTTTTATCAGACTCTCTTTCTGTTTGGAGCTTCGTGTAAATTCAAGCAGGAAGGTTATACGCTCATGATGTCGCTGTGATGTCACAAGTTGTGTCACATCCCCGGGTTAAGTGTTTATTTCTGTTTCCCCTCATGTTTCATGTCTCGTGTCGGTGTTTCACTTTGATTCTTACCCTGTGTCTCGTTTCAGGTCTGTTTCCTGCACGCCCTTCCCTCCTGTGTTTCCCCTCATTCTGTGCCAGGTTGTATTGTCGTTGACCTTCGTTCCAGCGCCATAGTATTCTTGTTAACTTTATCTGCCCCTTTATTTTGACCTTCCTCTTGCCTGACCCCTTTTGGATACCTTTACCTGTCTGTTTTGGAAAACCGTGTACCGACCCGTGTTTGGATTAAAAAGGATTTACCATCCGCTTCCGAGTGTCGAGTTTATGGTTCAGTGTGACATGTTGAGAACATTTGAATCAGATCATTTCTCTCTGGGTGGTCAGACATACGAAGACCACAAACAAAGGACTGGATGGATTCAGTAAACATTTTGAGGCTCGACAGACAATCAGGTTACCTAAATGAACGTTCAAAAACCCCTTTAACAAATCACAACTGCAACAAACTGATAATGAACCAACTAAAAAAACTTTTTTAGGTCAGGTAGAATCGAGTTTTATTTGTTCCACTCACAATAAAAAAACTCATTATGGTCAAAGTGAACTCCTCTGGTACTTTGAATAAATTATTTTAAAGTAAAAAAAAAAAAGCACTCTTTGTAACATTTAACGTGAAAAATGTTGCGCTGGCGAATGTTTCTGAAAAAATAAATCCCAGTGAGTTCCGCTGTGCTGCAGTTTAATCGTCTGCGATGCTAATTAAAGGCAATCTGTATGAAGGATGAGACTCCATCAGCTAAAGGTCGAGGTCACTTTTTTTATCTACTGTGCACTCCTGCGCTTCAGCTACTGTACGATAACTGAGCAGAACAACATGATCTGTGGAGGTGAACGAGGTGGGAATACTAAGCAGGGAGATTTAGACTCTCACTTTCTTCATTCCAATCATGCTTTTGTTTCAAGTCTTTTGCTGATGAAGATTAATTTGCAGAGCATGCCGCTCTATCAACCTCGCTGACACAAAGGGCAAAGATATAAACTAATTAAATACACCAGTGCAATTGATATTTCCCATGGATCAATGCGAGAGTGGGGTCTGTTAATTAAATCCGTGATAATGTTTACTTATCATAAACATTTCCCATGTTTGAGCACGGCGAGATGGGGAGATAATCTTGTGCCGTCTGACAGATTAATTTTCAGGCTAAGAGAAAATCCTTCCAGCACATAGAGAGTGAGTTCCATTTTTTTTTTTACTTTACTTTTTTTTTTTACACCAGTGGGAAGTTTCTGTTAAATGTTTAAATTCAAAGTGTTATCAAAGGAAATGTATCCAGCGTCTTTGTCAAGTCGGCTAACCAAACAGCACACAAAACAGACCCTCGAGAATACATGCAGTCTCCATCCATGAACAGGAAGTAAAGCCTTTACAGACATCCCTTCAACACACACACACACACACACACCGTGTGGTATACATCAGTATAGCACAGGTTATCACACAGTGGATTAAGAAGGCGTGTCGGGGAGTGTGTGCCAGAACCTCCAAGCCGCACTCCACTCATATATTGATCGGTGTGTGTGTGTGTGTGTGTGTGTGTGTGTGTGTGTGTGTGTGTGAGAGAGAGAGAAAGCAAAAAAAAAAAAAAGAGCGGCACACTTAGCAGAGTAACCACAGGCAACAGCCCCCTGCCTGCCCTCTGTTCCCTGCAGTGGGACTGATTGCTTGTCTCAATCATCCTTCCACCCTCACCCCTCTACCCCCATCCCCTCTACACGTACACACATAAACACATACTCCTACACACCCACAACAACTACATCCCCCCCCCCCCCCAAACACACACACACACATTCAGTCGTTCTGTTTCTTTCTTTGCAGCAGTCTCTTGTGATTTGAAGGCCTCTTGTTCTTCTTGTGAGGGCCATCAAAGTCTGCAGCCTTAACCTCGTCTGAAAGTTCTGGGACTGCACGGCAGGAAGCAATTAATTCTGCAGTGAGAAACTCCATTAATTAGGCACCGCTTCTGGCTATTTCAAGAAGACCCTTTAGAAACAGTAGGACCAGTCTGAGAGCCATAAAAGATGCAGCGGCACACCAAGTTTTAATAGACCCAGGGGCTGCCGGCGCATCACCACCGCGGGTTAATTCTCCTTTTTTCTATTTCAAGGCCTCATAACTACGGCACACACGATGTGACCAACGCTATTTACTGGGAAGGTGCCTTATAGGGCACAGCTGCCATTTTACATCAGGTACAGCTCGACGACTAGTGCGGCATTAACATCGTGCCGTAGCACAAAAAATCTCCTGAGTAACTCTGTTAATAACAGCCGTGACACCCACTGTCACCCAAAGGCTAAATGTCGCAGCGACAGCCGCAGACAGAAAAGATTAAGTTCAAATGAGATACTTTATGAAGCAGTCAGACTTTCAGACTTTGATTTTGCCACGTTTTTTGACGCCTTCATGGACCAGAAAGAGGATGATGATAGTAACTCTCACAAAAACACCAACATGTAAGCAATGAGGACATCAAGCATTGTGAAACTTTTCACATAGATGAAGCGTATCTGTGAGCCTTGGTGTACATGGTGACACTTTACCATCCTATGGTAGTAATATTATAACCCCATCTCCCATAACAATATTTGTACAAGTTAACCAGTTATTTGCCAAACTTACTTTGAATTTTTTTTTTTTTAACCAATATTCACATTTTGGTGTCTCATGATGGAAGCAAGAGCTGCATCGTCACGCCGCAGTCTGGTTTAAAAGTGGTTCAGCCAATCTCCGCTGGCAGCCATTGGCAGAGAAGATAAATTGGCGAGAGGTGCAAACACACTGAGTTGGCGTTGAGGTTGTCAAAATATCTGTGATGATGGAATACATGACACCAATACGTTGCCAATGTATGTGCAATTCAGAGGGTGTGAAGAAGATTGCCTGCCTTTTTTTTTTTTTTTTTTTTTTGGTAAAGATTAACAGGAAATTATCCAGGATTTGATGCCTCATGTTCGTTGCCATGGCAATGACACAGGTATTGAGTTTATTTCATTTTCACAAGTAGCACATCAAAGTTTGAAATTCTGGCATTGTGACGAAGCTAATCGGTGTTGCCTTCATCTGCAATATTGATCTTTTATTTTTTTTACTTAACACTGTAACTTTAGGTTACAAAGGTAACTCTGGTTCTCTGATGATATGAGTGCGGTACCTCTGAAGAGCGGCTGTCCCTGGATGGAGATACAGAGCGAGTGTTTGAAGGAGACCTTCCTTTTTGCATTGACCTTTATTAATGTTGTAAATTCACTTTCTGTCATTGCAATAAAAACCCTTTAAAGCAACGTTAAGGTGGAGTGCTCTGGTTACTTTTAATGGGGTCACAGATTAGCTGCTGTAGTGTTTGGAAAAAAAACGTATAAATACATAAGTACAAGTAGTACAAACTCACTCACATAACTCAATTCCATTTGGCTGGATAGTTTAAACTTTAAACACTAATGCGTTTCCTGCAGTTACCTTTTGCAACTGCACAGGCTGGAGATTTATGGAGGTTCAAAAGGTTTCAGTGGAAACCTCACAGAATAAACAAGGCATTGTGAATGGGAAAGACACTCACATGCCGTGCAGAGATGTCTCTAAAAGCCGATGATAATCACACATATGGCGCAGGGAAGGCGGCAAAGCACTGCAGAGGGATGTCAATGTGTTTCCTTTAAATTGAGGTAACGGGATAAACACTGGCGTGAAGATGAGTCTGGGAAAATGAGTTTTGTGATGTCTAATCACTCACTAAATCATGCATGAGAACATTAGCTTGAGTGGTGGCCACCATTCAGGGACGTTTGGGCACATGGTCGCCATTTCATACCAGACAAGACCATGGACCGGCGCGTTCAGATTGCTGATTCGACTGTCGGTCTCCCCTGAGAACAGGCCAAAACTGCCTCCACCCACAATGACGGAGGAAGCCTTGGTGTCAGTACGCCATCCGTGAAATTAAATCAACAACTCCCTTATTGTAATTACACTTAGTTAAATGGGAAGGCAAAGTGTGGGTGTAATGCAATTAACATGTAATTGTCATCATGACCAGGTTGGTGTTGATCTATTTCCCCAAGGGATTCAATGAAATCCGTCACCCCCGCCATCGTCGCCTCCATTTGATTTAAAATGAGTCATGATGAGCACCAGCGTGTCCCGTTGACTACTGTGTATATATGGTCGTGAGCAATGTGTTATATAACTATGGAAAAATCAAGGGGACCAATCCTACTGATTTATAAATCAGTATCTCTGCACGCATTGGAAACTGTTCTCGGTTCAACTTTTGCATTGGTGCACTTCCTTCTACTTCAGGAGGCAGAGGTTTGGTTCACAGGTGCAACAAGAGTGGCAAAACAAAGGCATGCAAAGAAGGTGAATTTACAATAATATATAATATTTTTGTTGTTTTGAGTAATTACATTTGATCAAATATTCCCGACTGTTATGACAGCCAGAGAAATCTTTCATTTTGAAGTTGTCACGCCTTGTGTCTTGTGGCGGCCACCATGACAGACACGACGTGTTTATAGCTGCTACTCAAAGCTGCCTTACTGTCGCTGTATGTGCTGCTGTGATAAAACTTAATGTAGATTATATCTGGCTAAATCAGTGGTAAAAATATTCTCTTCCTCAGATCTGTTAGGTTTGTTTTCGACTATGCTCAACTCAGAGTTGGTTTCATTGTGGGACGGGGACGGAGTAATCACTCCCATGATTCCCCACTAGCCTTGACGTCCTATCTTGTTATTGTCTTGAGTGAGAGTCCCCTGGTGCCAGAATTGACAAATGTGAGGTTTTTAATTACAAGCTAATTTTCTTTGCATTACCTGAGATGTGACTAATTTTGTGAAGGTAAACAGAGGTTTTTTTTGCACCTAAAAAGCTTTAATAATTATATCAATAAGGATGCTGAAATCAGTGTTTTATACAATATGAGAAATGAAACCTATAAATACGAGAACCAGAGGACAATGTATTTTTCTTGTGGTCGATTAATTTTTCCGGAGCTGTACTTTGTGTTGTCTTCATCGTTACATTTTTAATGAACTTTGAATTCATAACTTGTTAGTTTTCATGTATATTATCTAAAATAACTCAAACAATGAGCTTGAATTAAGTTGTGTCTCTACGAAACATAAGTTATGTGAAATATTTTGACACAAATAAAAACAGAATTGCAATGACTTGTGTTTCAATGAACACAGTGCACGGAGCATTTTACTAACCGCTGTTATCAGAATTTCAGGTTGACCTTTAGCCTTCACAATCATGAATCCAGCAACAACTCAAAGTAAGACTCCGAGTATTAAAATCAATAAACAGTGAACAAATAAATGCTGTGCAGGTAGGCCGCTCCCTTTTTATGTCTGCTAAATGTTTTGTCACTCAGGTCAAAGTTAGCAGGCAGTACATTTTGTGTTTGTGACCTCACTGCCCTGTAGCCAATCACAATGACCATTTCCATTAACCTCGGTTTGTTAGGGTACATGGGAATGCAGATGTGGAGGATGGATGGTGTGCAGGGCTTGGATAAAGAGTTTGTAATTCACATAAGTAATCAGAGATCGGCCTCCATGATTGGCTGTGGTTGGTCAGGACTTCAGACTGCAGGGATCCATGAGTGTTCGTACGCTATATTTGATTATATTTGGAGACGAGCCAAGTGTCTTATTTCTTTAGTAGAAGTGCGTCCAAAAGGAAAGGAATCTGTAGCATGAAACACTGTTAACATGAGAAGTTTTTTCAGACGTGTGTCCTGTTGTCTGACCTCCAGCGAAGAAATCCTTACGTCCTCCACAGCCTGTTTTAAAATGTCCTCATTGAACAGCTACCGCAGGAACACCTCCACCTACTGCAACACTGAAGTATGATAAAAGAGCTCCATATATTTTCATCTTAGCAGGGAGGAGGAAGTAGATGTCGCCTTTGAGCACCAGCATGAAACCAAAACAAGCTGCTGTTTGAGGACACCTCGTCTATCCGGAAGCCTCCGCTCTCCTCCAGCGACAAACCTCCAACCCCCTCTCTCCTCACGTTTGCACAACGGAGTTATCAGATTGGAACGTACCATAATTTAGCACTAAGCGCAAGCCGTGGACAAAATTGTCATCGTCTCGCTGCTGATCATCTGTGTCCTGCTTTGCTGTGTTAGCAGGCTAACGGTAGCAATCTTTAGTTAGCTCGTCAAAATAAATAAGTGCAGCATGATGTTCTTCTTTTCTCCAGTCCCTCACTTAAAAACTGGCTCGCTGTCCTGTCCATGTAAACATGACGTAAACACAGCTCAGACAGCAGGACTCGAGCGTCTCAATGTTGACAGTCATGACTCAGTCAGAGGATAAACTTCTCTTCTGCTGTATTTATGTTGTACATTCTGCCTTTGAAGAAACAGACGAGTGAATCAGCATCTGAGTAAAACAGGATGGTCTTTTTTTATTCTCTCAGCAGCTGCTCTCAGTCTGGAGCTTGATATATAGAAATCACAATTCCCCTCCTCTCTCCTTATTCCACTGGGTTCAAACTGCTCTTCTCTTTTTCTCACTCCTTCTCATTTCCTCTTCCCGTCCTCGCTCGGCCCGTTCATTACTTTCCTTGCACCTCGCAGCTTGTTCTCCTTGCACTTGGCTGCTTGTCATGTTGCTGATGGGAAGGGATCGAAGCTGTTGTTCTCGTGGTAACGTGCCCAGGAAAGCAGCGCTGGCTAAAGGCCTTAAAAACCCAACCGTTTGAGATGTGTCAATTTCCCCTGATCAGTCGAGCGGTGAGAAACTTTTTTAACGTCGGGAAAGGCAAAGATTTTTACGTTTATCTTCGGAGCGTCTTGTCTGTGGAAAGTGCTCGGGGCTACAAGGTGTTTGAATAGCACTGACAAAGACAGATTGATGCTGACAGATGTACCGTTATAGAGTGAGGCGACGGCAGAGGGAAAGCTGTGCAATATTTACATTTTGATAGCATTTTATCGCTTGTCTTCAGGGTGTTCAGGCTACATTTCACCCATTTAAACTTTTAACAAATGTTTATTTGGACTTCTTTCTAAAGTGAGGGCAACATAAATTATAAAAAATGTGTTATCCTGATCTGTTCCTTTTTTTCCTCCTTAAGCTGCCCTTGCAGCTCATGGTGTTTGTCACCCTTTGGACTTCACTATAGCTTTAACTCCGCTAGTAGATACATTGGTGTTTTTCTTAATTCTGCTTCCAGTTCTCAGAGTGTACTTACAAATCTTTACAGCTCAAGCTTAATCTTATGTCAGGAAACCAAAAATCATTTACCAAATCACTAAAATAGATAGATTAGATAGATGATAGATAGATACTTTATTGATCCCGAGGGAAATTCAAGAATAGGAGGATTTCAACAGACGTAACAATGACTAAAATACAGCATTTAATATGATTGTAAACATCATCATGAGTCCTTGCACTACAACGCACTACCTCACTTTTAACTTGATCTGTATTCTGTTTATATTGTTAATCTTTTAATTTATCTAGACACTGCTTCCATGGTGCAATAATCACAAGGGCCCTTGTCTGTGGATTGTCTGTCTGTTCGTTATTTGTTGTCCCAAATGTCTTTAGTTAAGTTTTTTTATTTGCTGCTAAGAATTTGTTTTTTATAGTATTGCTATTTTTTTTATTGCTATTTTTTATTTAAATTGTCATGTTTATTGTTATTCTTTAGTGCTCTTTTTTATGCACTGCAGGTTTGCACTGCGGGTTGAGGGGATTGCAATTTCCCATTTATGGCAAACTGAGTTTAACATGGAGCATATTTGACAATAAAGCCTACCTACCTACCTACCTACCTACCTACCTACCTACCTACCTACCTACCTACCTACCTACCATGTCGTTGTTGACTTTGACTTTTTGACTTTTTTTAATTGTCCCCGAGGGGAAATTCTTTTTCACCAGTACAGTTTGAAGGGCAGCGTGCCTCACCCCACATGTGAGCAGGATCACAGTTTCCACCACATGTTAGGAAAAGAAAGTGCTGCTGCTCTTCAGCCTGATGCGTTTGATGCCACTCTGACACAAACTGTACACAGATCCAGATACACTGTATGCTTCCTGCACTTCTACACGACCCCGCTGTGATTGTGAGTCCAGCTGTATATGATGTTCTCTAAGTGGTTCTGCTTTTTACAGCGGACAGAATCGCAAAGCGCCAGGGGGGGAAAACTTCTGTAAATTAAAGACATCTCGACCTTTGCTCATTTCAAGTGTCACTGATCCTCTGAAGGCAACGCCTGGGTGTTAACAACATCCACAAATACCTCCCAGGCCACTCATCTAAGTGGGACATTTAAATAAGTGTCCTTTTAATCCACCAATAACTTCATCTCAAACCTGAAATACGTCCGTGCCTCGCTGACAGCACTGGCCTCTGGGATGTGGGATGCCACAACAATACGATCGGCGCACACAAACTTGGTGCCGAGACACACACGAAGCCCGAGAATAGAGTGTGTGTGACAGGGAAGGGCGCTTAAGGCGACGCAGAAGCCCAGGGAAGGGGCGGGGTGGCGAGTGAGCCAAATAACAAGATTAATGTCCACGGTGGTCCCGTGTATGTTTCCACCACTGGATGACAGCACGCATTGATGACGCCCAGAGAGGAAGACCTCCTATCGGGGGGGGGGGGGGGGGGGGGTCAGGCTGCACAGTGAGGCTTAGGCACAGGGAGAGCGAGGCGAAGGGGTTGGAGGAGATAAAAAACAGAACAGTGCTGCACCCTGCTGGGCACGGCCTGGCCAATCTTTATCCAACATGAATGTTGACCAACATGAAGCAGACATGGAGGGGAGACATGGCAGCAGAAATAATTGGTCAAACAACATTGAAATGAATGCTGATGAGTTTTTCATGAGCTCGCCGGTAACTGTTGTCCTCATTTGTGCAAAAACAAACCTCCCTGAGCCGCTGTATTCATGAAAGACAGTCAAGGTCATTCAATTCAAATTACCAAAAAAAACCGCTTTGCTTCCACCCTCCACATGTAAACTTCACACGACCCTGCAGAGAATCTCCGTTTTTCTCTCAGATTTTTGGAGTCACAACAAGGCGTCTGCACTTAGCAAATAGAGAGTGAAGGGAACACTGATGGAGCGTCCTCGGCGTGTCTGAGCCTCTGCCTTAAAACATTGTCATTACATTTCACTGCATTACATCACTCTGTTTAAATAAGAATGACGTTGTAATCCCTTTCCTGTGTGCGTGTGCGTGTGCGTGTGCGTGTGTGTGTGTGTGTATGTGTGTGTGCTTACGTTGTGCTATCTTGGCCAAGTGCAGACGGTTGACCCAGGAGATCTTGCTGAGGGGGCTGGGTGTGTTGAGGACCACCATGAAGCTGACAGGACGTCCTGACCTGGAGGAGACGACACAAAAAAACACACATTTCAAAGATGATGGATTGGTTGTCTCTGGAAAACAGGAAATAAAAAGCACTGATGGAAGAAGGACATGTTTACATGTTAAATGGACCTGAGCGTGTTTAGAGCTTTTCTAGTCTTCTGACATCTCAGGACATCAAATATCACACTTACACCTTCTCACACTGGAGGGCGAAGGCCGCTACGTTAAGAGTCCATCAGGATTAACCTTTACCATTCACACATTCCACATGTTGCTGCAAGAGCTGGGAATTGAACCCCCAACCTTGCGGTTGAGACGCATCAGACTCTAGCAGCTGAGCCACAGCCGCCCCATTTCATCAGGTGATACAAGCCGTTTGCAAAACGTGTCTTGATTGGATATTAAGATAAGATAATCATCTTACAAAATGAGAAATGTGCAGCGAAGCAGGACAGCAGAAGAAAAATCACACAAAAATTAAATTTGATAAAAATAGAAAAATGCGACAAAATATGCATCAAAAATAATATGATGAATATATAAATAACTATTTATTCATAAACTATCAGTTAAAACCTTATCAGCCCAAGAACAGGAGAATAGATACTCAACATGTAAAGCGCTAGAGACAGAAAACATCCATTGACTGATTTATTTAATGCATTCTCTCTCGTGTATAACCCTGGTCTCCTCTTTCACAAAGTTGTTTGTTTCAACGGTTTAAATTGGGTTCCGAATGCTCGTGTAACACTTGTGTAAGAGTTCAAAGGAAGGCAGTGGGAGAAAGACAAATCGGCATCGACAGCTCCAAAGAAAGAAGGAAAGTGGAGGACTTTCATGGTGTGCAAGAACAACTGCCTCTTTGGAAACGTACTGTCGAAGTGCTTTAGAAGAAATGGAAGCATGACGATTCATGAGGAGGGAAGGGGGAACCAAACCTTTTTTTTAATTTCATGGCACCTTACGTTCGATAGATCAAGATGAGGTTTTTTTTTCTATCAGAGGACCTGCATGTAGTTTTACAAGAGCTTCAGTCCGGAAGGGTTTTGTGATAGCAGCTCAAGCACACGACGACCACACAGCATGGTCACAGTGTGTAGGTGGACTCTTACAGCGCTGCTAATGTTGGAGCCAATTCATGCTCAGACACAGAAGGAAAGGACATGTTTGATCAGCGAGGGGCAGAGGAACGAGAGGAATTATTCGTCTCATTTTGTTCCATTCATTCTGAATGGTCGAACAAGTCAAGGATGAGTTGAACGTCGAAAGGTTGAGCCTCCGTCTTGTAAGACTCACAAACGTATTGTTAAGTATAAACAGCCTGCTAATTAGTCCTGTTGCATGCAATGACCTACTACTCCTTTACTAACGGCAAACTGAGGTTTGCATGAATTCAAAAAGTCACACATCACACCAACGAGCCGAACATGTCTCCTACTGTTATACAACGAGTGATGATGTCTCACAGATCTACATCACATGACCCCACTTCCTTTTTCACAGCTTTTAAGTGGTTTGGTGACGTTTGTGTGGGAATGACATACAGGCAACATGAAAACACGCCAATGGAAAGTCAACTGGGAACCTGATCACAGGAATCCAGAGTCCAGTGGGAGACCAAGGATGACATTGACTGCTTGAACGACTACTCATACACAAGTTATGGTTCTTACATGTCAACAGCTCGAGGTAGGACACGTACTGTATGCCCCACCTGTGTCACAATGTGGACCGCAAAGTCCCTCCATCCCTGATCCCTGTTGCTGTCATGGAATTTCAAACCACACCCTGGGACAACATGTCATGTTTTTCTGTGAATGCAATGACAAAGTAAAATGGTGCCGTGATGTTGGACCCCTGTTAGAACTCTCTGGCAGAACTGCAGTCTGATACAGGCGATGATCTAGGGTTGGGTCAAGTGACAATGGGATCGTACAAATCAACGGCCGTCTGTTTTTGACCTTTTAGTACGTTGTATATTACGTTGTGAGAAAAAGTTTATGGCCTGTCAAAACTACTGCTGCATTGCAGATGACCCCGTACAACCTGAGCAGGGGAAAAGATTAACAAGGGACACGCTCGTTAATGTCTGTCCCCTCGTTAGCGGATGGACAATATTAGATGCTGATCAAGAGGATCAAACTTAACCCACGTCACGTGCCAAGTGATTGAAATGCGTTTTAACAGCAAACCACCATTTTTGCATTTTTTTTAGACATTTTTATGCCTTAACCAAAAAAGCAAATGTTTCAAAAGACAATATGTTTGAAAAGCCTTCTTCTTCTTCTCCCACATGTTTTACATTGACAACGTTTCAAGGCCTGCACCATATAATACAGTGTTAAGAGATCATGGTTATTCTGCAAAACTGTGAGACTCTGCTGCAGGCTTCTTCTTTTTTCACATAAAGTCCCATTATCTGGTTTGATAATGGTTAAAAAGAGAGAACATCAAAAATACAAATGGACAGGTGGAGGTAAAGTTTGTCATGCTGCAGTGGTCGTATGAAAAGTTTCTGTGAACTCTTTCCCCCCTTTGCAAACTGGGTCACTGTTGGCGTCCTTTGTAAAAGACATGAATTCAAGCAGACTGCACCTGCCATCCTTTTGAAAAGGACTTACCGTACAAACTTTCCAGGGACACGTTTCAAGTGTGCAGGTGGCGAGCGGACTGAAAACATACGTAGCTTTTTGAAGAAACATTCCTTGATCCCCCAAACACAGCCACAGTATAAACACCAAACTCTGTGATTACTGCTTCATAATGAAGCAAGGGGTTCAAAAGTGTAACGAATGAAAAACGGATGATTTAATACTCAAGAGACAGATGTTGAGTGCTAATGTATGTATGTATATCTATTATGAATGTATAATTTAAAGCTTAGCAGCGTTGAAAAACGTCCCGTCTTCCTCTTCAAAGTAAATCATGTGCATGTAGTTTTGCTACAGGCCTCGTGTTTCATGTCAGAGGACACATCTTTAATCTGGAATTTGCATTTTGCCTCTGACCCTGTACCGTAACGTCGACGTTTTTGACAGTAAATTTGTCGTCTTGGCTTTGATACTGTGCAGAGGAGAAATGTGTATTTTCTTTGAGCTCCTGTATAGAAGAGGAAATGCACAATATGGATGTTTACAGCAAAAGAAAAATACAAACTATGTTGTTTCTGATGAACGTCACATTCATGTCACCTGTTGTGTGTTTTGAGTTGCTTCATGTCTTTTTTCTAACGTATTGGATGTGTGGGTAAATTATGCCATACGCTGAGAGCCTAGCGGTGATGTCGTGTGCCACGTGTACAGACCTGTCATTCTCTCAGTATGGAAATAACTTTAAACTGCTATATGTGAGGTACTGAGGTATATGGGTACTGTTAGTGATCTTACATATGTTGTCCTTACAGCCATCATAAACCTACAGCAGTTAATGTATTAAGGTCTGAAATTTACTTCTGTTTAGGATTGCAGCATAAATTTACATTGTCAGGAAAAATCCACAACAAATTTAGTGGTCAATAAGTTGTTTACGTTGATGTGCATGTTTTTTACGTTGAGCACGAACATCGTTTTTTTCTGAGTTGCTGAGGAGTGAACCATCTTACATCTTTACTATCTTTGCAGAGAGTTGCATATAATCAGGGCAGGTAAATGAAACACAGCATAACAGTGGATGCCAATGCAACACACCATCGCATCCGAAAACATGTCAACATTGAACCGTTTCACAGTCGACACTGCAAAGTAAAGGATTGTCGGCGACATTCGTGGAGCGGGCTTTGCTTATTATGGAAGCACATAGTTGCGTGTAGACTCTCATTGTAGCTGTTGCTGGGTTACTTCTGGTTCGACATACTTTCTCCTGGTGCCAAGTCTTTTCCGAGTGTTGTGGTGAAACTGTGACATTAATTAGGTTACTGAAACATGGTTACAAGGTGATTGGGCGTCTGTAAGAGTGACTCAAGGGATGCACATTGAAATCCAGGAGGATCATTTTCCTGCATGGATGTGCAAAGCTTATCAGTAATTGATGTTGCTGTGATGGTCAACTGTGTATTGAACGCCGCGTTGCTAACATTTAGAGGATCTTTCAGACCCGTGAATCAAAATGGTCAGCAATGGAGACCAGAGGTAAGTTAGTGGAGGTAAGAGAGCTAGCAGCCGAGGGTAGACAGCTGACACAACTCCCATGCAAGTACTACAACTATTAAATTCAATTAGCCGACGCTTTTATCCAACGTACATCAGAGGGTAAGTACAACACAAGGAAGGATCTAGAAAAATGCTGTGCAAACCAACAGCTTTGAGTCCAACCGGATCCACAGGTGCTGACAGGAAGTGCACAGAGGAGAAGCACAACACTGACGGCTGGTCTTGAGAATTGTAATCAGAATTCTAATCAGGACAGAAACCATCACCAGAAATCGTCATTATCAAACAAAACCATGGTCATGACCATGAGTTATTAGAGTAGTTATCCTCCTACGCCCTTTCGTATCGCTGTCTTTATTCTTTCTCCGAGGCCAACATCATGTTTAATGGATCCGAATGTGATGGAGATTTCATCTAACCTAGTAACCGTAACTAAGGAGGGCGGGGCTTGACATCGGGTCAATTCTGGTTCTGGAACTTTGAAATTAATATCAACCAGCTATTATTTCAGATTTAGTAGTATGAAAGGATTCATTGCACTCTTGCTACTAAGGTACATGTGTGGAGACAAGGACGTCAGAGCCACTGACTTCTGACTACATTTGAGTTTCCAACAGTTCAACCCTCCCCGATGTATTGTATTGAAAGAGCTGCAAATTGTATCTTGGTAACACTAGACTACAAAGCAAAAGAAGACTTGAGGTAAACACAAAAATGTCAGTCAAACACTGTTTTTTTTTTCATCTCCACAGTTCCAAGTGTGATATTTTTCTGAACAAGGTTAGCTTGGGGATAGCTATTCTTTTCACATGTCTTAGTAAAGGCCATTGTGTTTCTCGGTTTTGTGACAACAAAAACTTCGACTTTGACACATTTTACCAGATAAGCCTTTTTCCATCCGTTCAGTCAGGCAGCTCTACTATTACTGGAGGAAGGAACGAGAGAAAGACACGCTGGTGAATATAACAGGACAGAAAAAGAAGAGTTGGGAAAGAAGAAGTGGTAACCATGAGGAGGTGTGATAGGAGTGATTTAAGGTCATCTCAAAGGCTACAGAAACAACACGCCCAAAGTCGATAGTGAAAGTCAATACTCAAATTGGCCACAAAAATGCAAGGCCTCACCCAGAGCTAAGTGTTTTAAAGGGGAATTCCACTTTCTAACAAATATCTGTTAAAGAACCCACGATGGGAAAGAGACAAGGTAAGACTGACTTCAGCATCAACTATTGATGGTTGTTGTAAATAGGAGAAAACAAAAGACAAACAATGCATTAATGTTTTCTAGCACCACTTAAAATTCTCCCTCTAAAAAGTTTCCTAAGGCTAATTAAGTTAGCATTGGATGCTAACTAACTTGACACCGCAAGAGTCTCTAGAGTAAGTCGTGGGATGTCTGAATTTCTTGAGGCTCATATAGTGAGCTTTCACTCGCTTCTTTAGTTGTGTCTCTTCCTCGTTAAAGTGAAAAAAACCTTCTCGGTTCAATAGGTTTTTGTTAGCGGCTAACAAGTAAATGTGGCACATCTGGGTTTTTTTAGGCTCATTCAGTTAGCTGTAGCCTGCTTCGTATCTGCTAATTCAAAAGGTTTTTGTTATAGGTGCTAAATAGCTCTAAAACTACCTAAGGTTTTTAAAAATGTTTCTGAGATGCCCTGATGAATTTTGCATAAAACATTTTGCACTGCCTTTTTCTTGATCGCTGTTCTCGAGCCAGAGCTGAAACTGTAACAACCCCAAAGTAAGTGTGTGTGCCCATTACTCTGTGTTAATGTCCTCTTAACTTTGCTTTACTGGCTCACACCCCAAAAACAATGTACAAATAGAGACTAAGTCACATGCAGCACACTTTTAAGGAGAAGGCTTTACTGATAACATTGTAGGCCTAACTATGGGTCTTGGGGACATACAGACAATACATAAAAAATTAAAGGATTCTGCGACTTAGCGACCAATAACACTTGACTCAGACGTTTGGAACAAACTACCGTAATGCAAAGTCAAACTTTTCAAGGCAGCCTTGATCATCGTCATCAGTTTTACATTTAAAGCTCAACATATTGCTTCCCTCAGCAAGTACTTTGTCAACTCCTCTTTCAGCTTGTTGGCCCGCTAGCCGAGCCTGTGTGTTAATATTTGACTCTCTGTTCTGTCAACTAACATAAAATGTTCTTAATGCAGAGCAGACTACAAAGTGAGACTGGCAGCAGGGGCCCCGCGTTAGCAATGACTCAGCCATTGACTGGAGCGTTGTGTTGTCCTGATTGATCAGTTTTCATTAAAGTACAAATACGCTGTCTGGCAGAGGATGAGATGTCTTCTTAATGCACTAAGCAGCTCTTCAAAATAATGGCCCTGCTTCAGTCACCTGTAAAACTATTCCACACTGATTCTGAGGTGATGAAAGAAAGAAAAAAGAGAGCGTAAGAGAGCTTGTGAAAAAAGGGAAAAAGAAAAGAAAAGGAAAAAGTTGGAGGTTGGGCTCTCTTGCGCAGGGAAGGAAGACAATTTCACATCCAGACATCATTAGATGGTAATAGAGTGAAGAACTGTGCGCAGGCTGATATTCTGCTTCTGTGAAACCTGCTGCTGCTGCCCGCTGCAAATTCATTTCTCATCTCATATAGAGGAAGGAAGGAAAAAAAGGCAGTGCGAGAAACTCTCATGTAGGAGCGAGAGAGATTGCAGACAGGAAAGAAGTATGACATGTTAAAATAAGCAGAGATATCACACAAAAAGGTGTCGTTCATACCATTCGCTGCTTAAATATAGCAGAGGCAATTTGCCCGAGACAGAAGGAGAGACAGCGTGTGACGCGAATACGACTACTCACTCGGTAGGAATCCTAAGGTAACACTTCATGCCCACACGGCCTTAGACATGCTAAACTGAGAGCAGCCTTCGATCCCACCCTCCCGCCTGCTGATTGACAGCCGCAGTGCAGGTGTGGTGCACTGCCTGAATGGAGAACGAGACTCGGGTATGCTGGCAGAGGGGAGGCGAAGAGAGCTGGGATGTAAAGCGAGTAAAAAAAAAAAATAAAAAAAAAAAAAGGTAGGGGGAGAAGAGAGGGCAGAGTGGAGCGGAGCGAGGCGGGAGAGAAGCTAGCGAGGAGTCTACTCTGGCTGATTTATGGGAGCAGGTCAGTGCCGAGGCACACGTGTGACACTAATGCACAAGGACGGGACAGATGTAGGAGTGAGTGCTGAGTGGCAGTCTGTCATGCACCCATCCTTCAGTTCACCTCCACCCTGAAAGTCTGCTCTGCAAATACTGCGAGGAGTTAAAGGTGACAGAGTCCCTCCCTGGAGTTTGTGAAACTAGTTCTGAACGGATTTGACAATCAGTCAGAGAAACGTCGACAGATCGACTGAGATAGACAACACTACACTAGCGGTCTGTTTTTATTCGTCTGTCGTCTAAATGTCATCAGTCAGTAACCAACTTGGTTGTATTCCATCACATTATAGGAACATTTCCTCTGAGTATAGCAACATGGGACATTACATGCAAGCATTTACACACTCAGCGCTTCAGATCCGCTATCTTTCTGTTTGTGAGGAAAATGTTCGATCTGACTATAAACCCCAAAACAGTCATTAAATAGATTTCAAGGTGCTTGATTGATTACATCTCTCGCCCCCCCCGCCCCTTTCTTTCAACCACTAACTATATGCTGTCACAGACTGAGCCACTAAGAGCACTTTAACACACTTTCCCTGCGTGTGTCACAGGATAATGAACATGTAGCCACTCTGCTTCGGCCTTTCATATAAGACAACATCTACTTAAAGCAGACGTGGATGTGCATCTTTCAACAACTGACTCATATAAGACCAAGTATAAATACATTCTGGAGATTGTATTAATTTCAAGCTTTGCTGCAATCTGTGTACTGGAGGTAGTAATCAGCGTGTTTATGTAAATATTATGTTAATATAATGTATAATGTTAGCATTGAGAAGTTGTTGAGAATATTTGAACAACGCCCCGATATGAGTGTCCGCTTTGAAGTCAGCCTCAAGTGGACACTCAGGGAAGTGCAGTGTTTTGCTCCATTGGCTTCATTTCTCCAACGCCGCAGTTATCACCAAAAAGCAGAATAAATAGCACTACTAAACAACAGGATGTGACGTCCAGTTCATGCTACACCTGCTAGAGTGACTTGGATCGTTTATCAATTCATAATTGAAACTGTACGGGCGATTTGACATCCATCGGGATGATTAAAAGTAAAGCAACATGAGTGAACCAGAACACCATGAACTTCTACATATGAAATGAATGTAGAGTACACAGCTAAAGACGAGTAGATCAAATCTCCTTTTGTTTTAAGAACTGAAGCAGAGACCATTTTTTTTCACAACAGTTGACCTGAGAAAATCCAGCGTAGATGCCCTCCGGCTCCGGCTCCACTGCACCGGAGAACTGTGCGAACGTACGAGTGTAGTGGTTGTTCTTCTCGTGTCTTAAAAAACAGCAAGATGTCTCGAGATAAAAAAAAAAAAAAGGATGAAAATGATAGATGTGGTGGATGCGGAGCAATAGTGCAGCTCAGCCTCACTTACACGAGAACACTAATTCTGCCTCTGTGATATCAGTCTGAGTTTCCTTCAAACAGCTTGTTCACATAAAACTGAGAACAAAAGTAACAGGGACAAGAGATGATGAATATGTCTGTCTGTTTTCGTCGCTGTGAGCATCTTAATAGAATTTTAGGTCAACCTTCATAGGTTTGACTTTAAAGAAATCCGTCAAGAAGTGGACATTTTAAAGGTTTGTATACGTCAAGGTAAAATATCTTTGAGGGTGGATGCCACTTAAGGTCGGCACAAATTCAGACAATCCGAGCAAGCGCCTGTTGACACAGAACAGGAGCCCCAACCATCTTGTTCAGGAGTCGGTTTGGACGCTCAGCAGGAATGAACTGGATATGAAGCCTTCATTCTCATATGACTGAGAATTAAAGGTTTGCCATTCGCCTTGCAGGTAGCCTGCACAGCGTCAGTGAAAAGGACCATGAAAAAAGCAGAAGCCTCAGGCTAACAGTACAATGCCGTTCCTTCATGCATGCTGGTGGGAACGGAGGATAAAGCAACAAACACATTTGGTTAAAGTATGAAATGTAGTATCTGTATCTTTGGCTTGCCAGTATGGCCCGTGAATCTGTGCCTGTGGTTGCTCCAGCAGACGCAGTAAAAAGAGGATGTTAATGAACTGCTGTCACACGTAGGCTGGTGCCTTTGAGGCAGCCGTCAGGATTCTCTCCACGTCCTCAGTCTGTTTGCAGTGTGGAGGCTGTGATGTGCTGCCTGACTGCAGAGAGTCGCTCACGGCCAGACAGGAGGGGACCGACTCAGTACAGGGGGTCCCTGCTGCGGTCCTACTCTCTCACCAGCAGTGTGTGTGTGTGTGTGTGTGTGTGTGTGTGTGTGTGCATCCTTGTGAGACATTTATGTTTGCTTTAGCGTCGGTGAATCTGTAATCAGGGGAAAAGTGAGGGAACATTTATCTTGCAAGAAGAGTCTCTTAAAGCAAAAGTCTCCTGCAGACTTCTTTTCATTTCAACGACAGAAAAGCAAAAATATGTTTGTTTGTTTGTGTGTGTGCCTGGGTGTAATTGTGTGGGTGTGTTTGTGTACGGAACATGGATCCAGTTTGCCCACTGCTCTCCAATGCAATCTGCCACTGCTGCACCCTGGGTAGTGTCAGAATGGTTTGGGCACCCGCTGTGCCACCTGTCACCCCCAGCCCCGAGGCTCTCTGCCAGTCCAGCCGCCCGACACCGAGGCCCAGCCTCAATTAAATTGCTTTCACACAGCCAGGATTGGGTTTCCTTTCCCCGACAGGAGATTTATCTTTCTGCACTGACATTGTTATCCTTTACCTTCACTGTGGTCATCTCCGTGTAAGATCTGGGCACAGGTCTCACTCTGTCGACATTCAAAGCCAATGAAAATGTTGCAGTAAACAGTGACACACATTTGTGATTTAAAAGCCGAGAGTTTAATTTAGTATCTAAATCTGACTGGAAATAAACTGAACTTTAGTTTAGTCTGTTTCTCGACACTGCGGAGCATCGGTGGTCACATTTTCATAGTCATCTGCCTGGCTGAGCACCAAAAAAATTGGCAAATAAAAACCAGCATAGTGCTGCCATAAAAGAGATTGTCTCATTTAATTAGGGATCAGAAGAGGAAACAGAAGCTCGACCATCTAAAAAAAAATATTTCATGTGGCCACTGAATGGCACGTTTTAAAAACATTCACTGAGATGCCCCTATTTGTTCCCAATGCAATGAGCACAGTGATTATTGTTCGCTCTGTAGCGTTAGCTAGTGGCAGATAATGGAGCTAAACTGTGATCTAATAACACTAAACACCTCTGAGGTTTCAGGATATTTTAATACTTCTACACATTTGAGATGCCCATTTCTTTAAACCAGCACACTCTTAATGTTCAGGAGCATGAAAAAGTGCTGAAGCTTGAAACAAAACGTAATTTAAACAGATGAAAACTAGCCTTCTGGCTAATTCTGTTTTTTTTTTTTAACCATGTATAATCATGTGTTTTATGAAATTGCACTGTCGCCTTTTAAATAAATTAATACTAATACTAACCTAAAGCTGCTGCAATCCAAAGAGAAGGAGCACTGCCTTCACACAGACATGTTGGTTGACAGTGTATTTATGCAAGTGTCTTTGCATGAACATGAGAAGATCAGCAAACAGATATGACACACGCAATAAAAAAATCTGGAGCTTTAAAGAAAATGTGTTTTTTTAATTAAAAGTCATTTTTAATACTTTTCACTTGCGTTCTTTTATGAACATAAACCCTGAATTACATCGTTCGAAGGCTTTTGTGGAATCGGGTTTCCAGGGAGTTGTAGTCTTAAGTGTTGAACCACACCTTCGGACATCTGCAGGGGCGGGAAACCTCCTTATCAGCTCAGTTGCTAATGACGTTATCTCAAGAACTCAGCAAACAGGGTACCCCCTTGAAGGGGAATTCGGGGACTATCTCGTGAAGCATGACATCTGGCTCCACCAAACATCTGAGTAAGCAGATTGGCCCTGCAGGCCTGGCGCGACAGCCGATGAGGAAGCGAGGAGATGTGGGAGAAGTGATCTGAACAGCCCTGCTGCTCAAGCTGTCACTTTAGCTTGGTTTGGCTCAGTCACATTGTCCGTGGCTCTGAAGCATCAGGGCTCACACTCTTCTGACTGCCGCTGCCCTGCCGGCACCGAGCCAGGTCGTTCAGCAGAGAGCTTCGATCAGCACGCACTCTTTTCTTGCTCGCTTTTCATCCTCTCCTTCTTCTGCTTAGTCCCTCTCAGCAGGGCTCCGGCTTCTCTATCTTATAGTTCTCCCTTTTCTCCTCCTGCTTTCTTATACTTTTCTTCAACAGATGCCACAAAATGAAATCCATTGTAATCTGCTGGGTTTTTTGTTTTGTTGTTTTTTTTTGGCTTTTCCCAGTGCTTGTACTGCACTCTGAGCTACTCATACGCTCGCTTCTTCGCGTCTTTGTTCTCCTTTAAGTAGGCGTTCAGTCGCTCAGGAGTCACTGCGACTGCCAGGATACACTTTGACATGTTAAGACAACCACTTAAGATTCCCAGAATGAAAAGCTAACCTGCTATTCATGCACAATTAAACTGCAACTGTCACCGTTTTGTTTGGACCGGAGAATTAAATCGTCACTATTTATCCACTTGGCTTTGCAGGTAATCTGCTCTGAAGCTTTCAATAAAAACACTTAAACACAACATTTTCAAGGTTATCTGTCACAGTTCACCCTTCGGTACAAAAACCTTACATCAAGCCAGCCACCGAAAGAAGAGCATAGTGCAATGGTAGCATATAACGCAGAATATTAGGGGATATAACACGATCCGATGTGAGGTAAGAAAGAAAGGCCTGTTTGTTATTCCACCAAAGTAGAGCAGGAAATGAATTATTAGAGTCAGATAATGACCCACTCACCACAGAATAAACTGTTCTTTTACCTCTCGTTTGTGAAAGGTCAGGGTGTCTTGTTGGTTCAGTGATGAGCGCATGTGTGTATCCACACTGTCTTTTATTATGAGCTGTACTGCTGGTTTTAGCTAAATTATTTGTTTTTCTTCTTCTATCATCCCTAAAAGCTTTTCGGCTGTCGACTGTTCTTCTGCTGCGTTGTTGTTGTCGTTGTTGTTGTTGTTGTTGCTTGGGCTGCTCTGAAAAAGTCCAAATAATGTTGGTCATGACGAGGATTGTCTCCGGCTGATCAACGTCATACCAGCAAGTTAAGACATGTTTCCACCAAGCGGTTGAGTTCTGTTGATTTCGGTGTAGCACACATTTTGCAGCGTTTCCATCCCGGGAAAGATTCCCAAACACCTGATCCGTACCGTCCTACTTTTTGGGACCCTTCTTGTCGGGGTGCCAAGAATATCGATCCGACCGTAAAAAAATTGGAGCTAAACACTGCAGTCCGTTGATTGGTCGAAAGGATCATCCCTTCCAATGAGACAGCGGTAAACAAAACTGTGCCACGTTTAAATATCCAGCCGATTGTTTACGTCTGTTTAGTTTAGTTCACCGCACACAGCCGAACTGATGGATGTCTTCCATCGTTGGTTTTGTTTGTGTTGCGTCTAGCTAACTAATTGCTAATAGGTTAGCGTCATAGCGTCATATGACAGCAGCTAATTGCTAACAGCTAACCTGTTAGCAATTAGCTGCTGACATATGACGCTATTAGACAGCTGATCGGCATCTGGCTTACACACCGCCTACCAAACAGGACACGGGTTGCTGTGGAAACACAAAAAAGGATCGAGGCTTTACCGAACCAAACCGTACCAAACTGTACCGATCCAGACCAGACTGCTGTGTGGAAACGGGGCTTTGGTTACACTCGACCCTGAGTGGTCACCACAGCACAAACAGCACTGCCACCTTCAAGACACCCAAAGAGCATAAGGTATTTACAATGCTGATGCTATATCCCTAACCACCTGGTTCTTTCCCCAACACGACCGTGGAATCAGCTGGGCAGCGGGAGCTAATAGCGAAGCCGTAAAAATGTATTTAGCATCATAAATACGAAAGAAATCCTGCGTCAGCCATAAACTGCATTAGAGCACATTTTCCTTGGAGCACATCTGTATGGGAGATACTACTCACTTGTCTGGCCTTCCAGGCACCTGCAGGCGTAAGCGACATTTGTTAGCACTCTGGATCTGTTCTTCTTTGATGCGAATAAGCCTCTGCAGAGCCAGACACCAGTCCTGGGCCACAGTGGTGTTCAGGTTCTTTAAACGAAGAAAAAAAAACACACCGTTAAAACTTGTTTCTCAGCGGCGGTATATACGGCAGGTCATATAGCTAAGCTATAAGCACACAGGGGAGAACTGTGCATGTACATATATATTTATAGACACTCAAACAAGCTCACATCTTCTCACAGACACTTTTTTTTTTTTTTTTTTATTCTCTCAAATGTGACGTTGAATTTATTTGAACAGCACCAGCATCCATTTTACTGTAAAAGCCAGTCCCTCCAGTCAAATAGAATCGAATCAATTTTCTGCAGTCAATGAGCTGCACAGAAGTGCTTCTTGTATTTGTTCGCTGGACAATATTATATCAGAGAGGAAAGTGAAAATCTGCCGTTTAGTGCCAGGCCGATATCACTCCTCCTGAGGACATTGTGCTCATTAAGTGCAGGGAGGCAAAGGTGCCATCATTAGCCTGACAGGCTCTTTGGTGATTGCAGGAGTGTGTGCCCCCCCCTCGAGCTTTGGAGTGAATGGGAGTGTGAATGTGTGAGAGGCAGACAACTGGGAAGTGTCCTGATTCGAACACTACAGGAGGGGCACTGATGGTTCCTTCTTCTTCTTCTTCTTTCTTTTTTTTTTTGCAACATGGCAAATCTGACACTTCTATTTCAGAGGGAACATCTCGTTCCCACCATTGTGGCTCCGTTGATGAGGATCTAGATGTGAGACTTCCCGAGGTTAGAAATTGAAGATTCAGGACGTGTGTGTGAGGCTGCTGCTTTGATCACATTTTAAACATCTTTAGACTTCTTTTTTTTTTTTTGCACTTTCTGTAAGAGGGAATAGCAAAAAAGAGGTTTCCCCAAACGGTTTCCTTTTACCATCCAAACTTTATCTCTTAGTTTTAATTAACTCTGTAGACTTCTATTTTGATGTTGCTGCCTTTAGGGTGCTCTCAGGGCTTAGGAGCTTGTGGAAGGTAAGCTCAAACATAAAAAAAACCACATACCATATTTTCTTAAGTACATATAAATACATTTTCTCGCGTCAGTGAAAAGTTGTGGTAACAGTCTTATGAACTGTTTGTGATGCTGAGTGCAGTTTTGGGAGAACAAGAAGCTCATCTGAAGGTCACTCTGTGGGCGCATGTCTTTTTTTCTTTTTTTTTTCTTTAAGTGGCCAATTTGAATGAAGGCCTTTTAAGAAACCCAAGAGAGTGCTGTCATAAATGTAGCTGTGACTTCAGTGGTTTGGACCTTGGAGTCGGGTGAACCGAGGAAACCTCGCGCTGACTCTGATGCAGTCATATTAATACTCCAAGAATACAACTTATTTACCGAGGACTTTTCAGGACAGCCAAAGACACGACTCTGTTGAATATAAGTTCATTCATTTTCCTTGTGAGACAGTCCAGCCCACAGTTTTGGGGCACACGTACCTGGTACATCCCCTGCAGCGTGCCCACCAGCAGAGTGACCTCCTCCACCACCGAGAGGTCGTGTTGCAGCTCCTGGAGCTCCTGGTAGAGGCGCGGAGGACCAAGGATGGCTTTGCCTAAGAGGACACGCAAAGCTTAAGAGTTTGGCTTAACACTGACAGATTGACTAACAGCAAGAGGTGCATTTTAAAGTGGCAAAACAACTTCACATAGGTCAGGGTAAAGTCTTCAAAAGGCTTTTTTTCTGACCGACAAAAAAAACCAAGAGACATTCAGTAAACATGAATCCCACACAGAAAATGAGCATTAATAGAAAGTTTGTTTGGAAATGTCCTCACGAATGTAATAAGTATAACTGTTGATTAATCCAATCGACCAATCACTTAAAGTGTATGCTAGATCCTTGCCTTTTGATTAGCCTACATGTTGTGTTTTTGTATTAACACTCCAGACACTTTACTCTTTGTTGACTCTTATTGGTTCAATGTTTTTGTTATTTATGTCATTTACTGCTCTGTGTGTCCCCCGGGGACAAATAAAGTTGTTTTAATTGAATTGAATGTTGTGACGTAAAGCCGGCTCTCCACTCTCTCACATCTTTTCACTCTCTGCTCTTTGGGGTTTGTCTGTTTAATTATCTGATTAGTCGCCCCCATAAAGTCCTCGTGCTCTTCTTGTCGAGGTCTAAGCTCTTTTTGTTCTGTGTTCCAACATTTAAGAGGCCAAAACAATGACAAAAATCCCTTAAACTGTGTGTTTTTGATTAACTGATCATCTAAGAACCAAAAAATGACCCACATTAGATAACATCACAGGGATGACTGTACAAGTATGTGTCCAGAAACCGTCTCGGCGCATGCAGCCACACAACGAGAACGAGGTGACGTTAAATCAGTTATCAGTGTGGCATGACATCACGGAAAAACGGCAAACATGCAAATGAATATAAGACGCTGCCAGCCAGAGGCGGCAATCAGGAACAGGTGTCCAAACGGCTGAAAGCATCCGTTTGAAAAGCCTCTGAGAAGGTCAGAGACATTACCAAAGAGAAGTTTTATAAACACTTCAATGTGTGCCAGAGGAACACGGCTTCAAGTGTGTGTTTAAAATGCACAAACTTCAATACAACATCCCATCCTGTGTCCATGGTCGCTGCCTTTTATTGGTATACAGAAGGGATCAAGCACATGTGCATGATGCAAACAAACCTGAGCTAACAATAGACTGATGGACACTCGCAGACATCATATAGGTACCTCGTATAAGTGACAGCATACGACGTGCTTAATAACCTCGCAGCCTCACAAGCTAATCGTGAATATGCTGCACGAGAGGGCAGATAGCCTAACCATGTGCAGAGGCTACCGTCCTCGTCGCTGTGGGTTCGAATCCCACCTCGGCCCTGGCATTCTCCTCACAACGTTTCCTGTCTCTCTTCTGCTGTCTGATCCAATAAAGGCAAAAAAAACAACAAAAAACAAATATGACTTTAAAAATTAATAAATAAATATGAGTCATTGCTGTTGTGATGCACATATTTGATTTAGTCTTACATTGTATTTGTTTTACATGTAGCTTTTCATTTAGCATATTTCGTTGTTCCTCTCTGTTGTTCAGTGTTTCATACACTACAGGCTGTGCCAACGCCAGATGGAACAAACTGTAGCTGCCCAAACGTCTGACGGCTGCAAATAAATCAGAGAAACCTTTTTGTTTCTTTTCTTTTTTTTTTTCTGTTTTTCCAAAAATCATTTGTGCCATGACCTCCAAAAACCAAGGTACGGTACAAACCGAACTGTGACCTCTGTGTTCCTTTACGACCTTTAAAAAAAAACATGAGCATATTTTGTAGCTACTACCCCGGCGTAGGCAGACAATTCAAAAGGAATTTCAAGGTTGAAACGTCCTTCAGGGAAAAGAGAAACGAAAATATGAAAAGAAGAAGAGACAGCACAGAAAAAGTTGCCTTTTGCTGAAACTCCAGTGGCACTAATAAAAGAGGTTCGATGTCGACGGGATCGATCTTCATTATTTGTGAGTAAAAACAATCAGATGGAGAAACTGATATTTGGGGCTATGATGCCCTTTTTGCTGGCCCGAAAAGAAATGCAGGTGTCTCATTAGACGCAAAATTCAGCATCGATTGGAAGCGTGCTACCTTCAAAGTCTCTCTCTCTCGCTCCCTCTGCTACTGCTGCGAATCGATAGTTGTGTCTCCTCCTGTCTGCCATCCTCCGTCCCAGCTCCCCATGGCCCACATCTTCCCAGCAGGCTCTATGAGATGTGCCTAATTAAATTCTGCTGCTAGATTTCTACTCGTGCGCTGCTCTGCACCGTCACTGCTGCCACATAAAAAAGAAGCCGGAGAGCTGAGCTGTAGGTATGCAGGCTTAGTGAGGCATGCTACCCTAAGGGGGACCTGCCACCTTTTGTCTGTCCACGTGCACAAACAGAGTGAGAGTAAAGTAGTAGAGAGGACGGCGGGAGAGAGGAGGAGTGTTCCTTTAAGAGCTCCTCTGTAGCTTTTTGGGCATTAATAGGATCTTGGTCAAAGGCAGCAGGTGACATCTGTCATCTGTTCAAAGAAATCAATAAGGTAAGACGTCTGAGTATAAAATGGTGCATGCTGCAAAATGCAAGAATGGTGTCTTCCCGTCCTCTGCAGGAGGATTGCATGGACCCCTGTACGGGTCTGTGGAGTCCTCCGGGGCCTGCTGTTGGCTGCAGCCCGAGAGGTGAATGTGCTGAGTTGTAATCCAGCGTAATCCCGTTGGTGAGGCAGGATACGGTTTTCAAACCGAGACATGGATATCCACACCGGCCGCCAGGCACGTAGCTAAACAGTGTGAGGAAGGCCGCAGCCCAAAAGGGATCCAGCCCTCCTTTCCTCTGGAGCAAGTCAGTGATCTGACACGGGAGCTGCTGTGGCAGCGACGCGAGCCAGTGGATTTAAAGACAATGCCGCTTCCACACCTGCATCAAAACCTTCCTCTGATCTGCAGCCAAAGCCCAGTGGTGTGCTTCTGAAGGGGGGGGGGGGGGCAGTTCCCCTGACAGCAGGTCAAAAGAGGAGCAGCAGTAAGGGAGGGGTGATGAGGCCAGGGAGGCTCTAAAGTTTATTAAGGAAACGCTTTCACCTTGTTTCTCTTTTTGAGAGAAAGTTACCATCCTCGACCAATTACCTCGTCTTCCTTAATCTGCAACAACTGACAAACTGGTGCTCTGCAGTGAAGCAGAGAGAGAGAGAGATAGAGAGAGAGAGAGGGAGATCTTCTGCATACAACTCTTCTGTTTAATGCAATGGAACACCAACATTGTATTTATGTGTTTTTAAAAGCTTTTTACTGCACATCAGTCATAAACTATCCTGGACTCTGCTTCCTGTTTGTTTCTATACGCTGCAGGTCACATTGCAGGTGAATGTTGAGGAGGAAATACAACAGAATTGAAGTGTGTGTGTGTGTGTGTGTGTGTGTGTGTGTGTGTGTGTGTGTGTGTGTGTGTGTGTGTGTGTGTGTGTGTGAGTTAAACACAGGGAGATTCAAGTAATCATCCCTACATACAGATATCTTAAAATAAATGTAGATTCTGTAGGTGAGGGACGCCTAGCTTTGTTTGGTATAAAACACTTCCTGGATTTTGCTTGTTGTCCAATCAAAACAGGGCATGGTTAAATGCCAGAATACAACATGTGTAGCGAGCTAAAGAGGCTGAACATATAGTCCACAGTGAGATACGTTAACCCACCAACAGCACAAGCACCTTCTATTGTTTATCTGATCACAAAGGAAGCCCTGTGGCCCCCCAGAGGTTTCATCTTCATCACAGGACGATAAGCAGCAGGTTCGAACATTACGAACAGAGCAGATTTCAAAGATGGAGGAAAGATGCTACTTATCAGAAAAAAGGGAAAAATGCATCTTTGGAAACCTCTGGTCACACACCTTTTGTCCATACTGAACCCTATAAATACAACAAGCATGATAACCATTGTATATAAATATATCAGGAACTGTAAATGTTCCAGCGTTAAGTCATTTGTGCTTGTATATAGCTTATTATTCCAGTCCTACCTGCTAATTATTCCTCTTTTTATTCATTTTGCAGTCTAAATTATTTCTTTACTTCTGTCCCGTGTTTTTGAGCAACAGTAACCACAGTAACCAGTGTTTCTGATTCCGATTCTAACGGGATAAAAAGGCTCACATTGGTATTGCCTCTGTGTGTACGTTTGAACGGAAAGGAAGAAGGGAGAGAGGCAGAGGCAGACACAAAGGGGAGGAGTAAGAAAAACGGGCGGCGTGCGTTTTTACCCTAAAGGCCAGCTTTCTTCAATAAAGAGGAACGCCAGGGTCTGCCGAAGATGAATAATGACTTCTCTGTGAGCCGCGCTGAAGGAGCGCAGGATTCAGACCAGACGCCCCTCTGAATGACATCACGAGGGGGGATGAAACTATAAATAGATGGGACAGCCTGTCTGAAAGGAAATTTGGAGAACAGCCCTGCAGATGTTCAGGGGGGAGGTTTCTGCACTGACATGATTGAGGTGACCGCGGCGTGTCGGAGAGGTTTGTCAGAGTCAGAATCCGGCAGCCTCTGTGGGGGCACAACAACCGAGAGGCAGACGCAGGGGGAAGGCGGGAGGAGAAGCTGCACCCTTAAGTGATCCCGGCACCTTGCAGCAGAAGTTTGTGGAGTATACACTACCTGAACAAGAAAGAAAAGGCAAATCCACTGAGAATCTCAACCTGCTCTCAAAACCACAGCTGCATGCTGAGGATGACACGGGTATCTCTGAAGAAGGCGCCATTAATATTTAAGACGTGGCGCTGCAACTTCTCAAAAAAAAGCCTGTACCATTACATCCTGATAAGGCTTTGTATCTCCCCCTTTTCCCATGGTGCATTTATCAGGGATCTTGTCAAGCTCTGTATACACCAGAGTTTAGTGAGGGATGCTGGGAGAAGTAGTGTTTCAACCAGCGATTCCTATCTGAGGCTACTGGCTCTCTAATTGGGCCTGGAGAGGGAGGGAATAATCTCTGCAGATTGATGACTCCTCTCGAGATGTGTTTGTGGTCTATCAGAGAGTGAAATGAGACTGTGGGGATGCTGTGGCAAGAATGGGGGGGGGGGGGGGGGGGCATCTCTGCCGCCACATCTCTCTCCAAGATAAAACACCCAAGGCGGATGGGAACAAGTGACCGTCATCACTATCCGCCTCTCACACACATCCTCAATCAGAGTGACAAGCGGTGCGGCTGCATCGCCGGCCCTCCACGGGACGCTCAAGAACAGAAACAGATTAGCCGTGCTGAGTCAGAGTGAGGGGCTGAGACCACAAGTCATTCCGAGTGATGAGATTAAACAGAGGATGACATGGGTGGGGGGGTGGGGGGGGGAATGAGACAGGACTGCTTGACATTATTACCTGAGGTGCACGCACCGCTTGGCCGCCTGGCTCCGCTCTGCTGGAAGAAGGTGTCTTTGTTCTGAGAGGCCTCCTGCCCCACCTCCACTACCTGCACCTGCTGGAGGGGGGCGCTCCACTTCATGGTGTACTTGGGGCCGACAGGGACCAGGCTGCTGATGTCTGGGGGGCCCCTGATGGAGATTTAAAAAAAAAAAAAGAAGAAGAAAAATCAGAGGACACCGATTCAGACTTCCTCACCTTGCTTAATCTGCTCATCGGCTTTACAACTTAGAGACGACGTCTTTTTCTCTCACGGGGTCTGGAGGCATTTTTAAAGTCGTCCTCGTCACATGATGGCCACGCCCACTCAGTCTTAAAAAACTAGGCTTTCTACTAATGAGGTGTTTGACTTTTCATCCGGATTTTGTTGTGTCCCCAACACGTGTCTCAACTTGAATATCATATCTGCATTCTGACTTCTTCGAGCAGCTCCTCCTGACGTTTGACTCATTGCATTTTCTAAATACGACGAAAAAGAGAGACAGAACTACAAAGAACTCTGATAAGAGACGTTTCCTCTCATGCCGTTGACGTGGAAAAAAAAGTCAATAAAAAAGACCTGAAATAGAGGAGGGAGAGCAGAAAAAAAAGAGGGGGGGGGGATTCTGCATCCTGCCGACAGAACTACATCCAACTCCTCATAGGAGAAGATTCTCTTTGAAATGTCACGATGAAGAGTCGGGAGAGGGAATTAGAATCTGTATGATCACCCATGTTCCCCGCCAAAATTGTACCCCTGGCTGCGAGGAGGAGTTCATTGCTATTCATGTATTCCTGTAATCACGCTGACAATCAACAATGTGATCGGTTTGTCGAGATCCTGCGGGGCAGACAAAGTCAACTCTGGGACACTCGAGTTGAACGAGACATGGAGTGATAATTACTTTGAAGGCTGAAGAAGAAGAAGAAGAAGAAGAAGAAGAAGAAGAAGAAGAAGAAGAAGAAGAAGAGGGGCTTTCAGCGACAATTTTGACAGGAGCTTTTTGCAAAATATACAAAATCCCTTTCCAGTGTGCTCCTCCAGAGAGAGAGAGAGAGAGAGAGAGAGATGTGATCAATGGCACTGCCACATAAGATAAATTGGAAAGAAACCAAAAAATGTTTTATGTCAGTTATCTCGGCCTCCTGTAGCTGTAGTTAGGCATTCTAGCATTTGTTTAACGCTGATAAAGCTCCTGCAAGCCGAGATAGTGCCCAGAACCGCTAACAGCTATTTCTCTTTGCTCTGCAGTTTGCCAAAATATCCTCGCAAAAACCTACGGCGCCCTCCATTAGAGCCCTGTGCCACCTATTAGCAAGTTCTCCTCGCCGTGCAGTTTTAACTGACTCTCCCCCTTTTCAAAGCTCGCACACAACTCCACGCTGGAACGGCACATTAGGAATGCATTAGCAGAGTATTTTTGACGGCAAGGACACTCAGCGTCAACGGGGGACTTACTTGACATTTATGTTGGCACAGATCAGCACATCATCAAAGAGGAAGACCTTTCTCTCCTTCGACTTTAGGACTTGTCCCCGCTCCCCGTACACCGTCTCAATGAGCGTCTCGCAGAGGACCAGCGACCCCTGCTCCGAGTTGAGTTGCTGGAAATAAAAAAAAAAGGGGGGGGGTTAGGGGGCACAGCAGTCAGATCAGAGGCTCAGAGGGGATGGAGGGAGGGAGGGAGGAGGGGGGACGGTCCTCCAGGGTTCGATGCCTGGAGGACACAGACGTCCGCCGTTGAGGAGCAGATGTCTCATCGGGGATTAACAACACATTCATGCTGCTGAAGGTCATTAAATGGGTGCGGAAGGACAAACGAAGGATTAGTGCTGACAAAAAACATGTGACCACAATAGGAATTTCTTCACCGGCAAATGTGACTTTTTGAGCCACATAATGCTGCTGGTTTGTTCAGTATCCCGATGGAGAAGAACAGAGGAAGACAAGCTCCGACACGGTTTACCGACATGTTGCTGAAGTCGGAATTCAGAGACTTTAAAGGTCTTTTTAAAAGTCAGAAATTAAAAGTGGTTCCCAAACTGGAGACCCCCAATGTCCCGGAGGAGACACAACCGAACAAGCTAACAGAAACGCTGGAAGCAGAACACACTGTATCTCCACACTGATGAATAAGATGTGTGTTTTTGGAGGGAATCTCACCGCCCACTTTGGGAACCACTGAGCCACAGCCGCCCGGTCGTTTTCCCAGTCATATAGCAGTCGAGAGCTTTTTTTTATTTCAATGTCATCCAACGTCCTTTTTAAGAGAGGCTAAATCAAAAACCTTTCGTTTTCATGGTTGCAGCATCAATCCAAAGACGCTTCTACTGCAGGCAGCAAATACTGATCATTTGTTAAACATTTGTGGTTCAAAAAGTCGAATTTTAGTAAATAATGAATCTCTCTGCAGTGCAGTCACTCGTCTGAGCGTACTTCACAGACTCAGATCTGCAGGCACTCTGCAGCCGCGGCTTGGATCGCACACAAAACGAGTCGTTAGTCCGAGCGGAACCAGCGTTTTGATGGCCACGAAACCGCACAGCTCCCTCGAGAAGGAGGCTTCCATAAGGATTCACCCTTAAAGTTTTCAAGCATCAGCAGGCACAGAGGACACTTCAGCGTGCACCTGTTCGTGTGTGTGTGTGTGTGTGTGTGTGTGTGTGGGTGAACGTGTGCACAGCCCATTCTCCCTCACATTGTTATCTGTCTTACTCCGCCAACTTGGATACTCAGAGACAAAAAAAAAAAAAAAAAATGAATATTTCATTGGATGGTTATGGGGCAATAGAGGGGACCGTTTCCTATTGGAATTCTGCAGTGTCACCGAAGCAAATGGAATTCTGTGTGGAGTGGAGCAGATTGGCCGAATCAGCTCATCTCAGAGTCCTGGAAAGCAGGGGGCTGATAGAGAGAAATAAAAAGAAAGGGAGGGCAGGGGAGGGGGGGGACAGAGGAAGATGCAGTCGCACTGGAGGAAGAATAAAAGAGTGTATAAGTAGAGAGATAGAGCAAGCAAGAGAGTGCAAGAGGGAAACAGACGGGTAAAGCGGAGAGAGAGAGAGAGAAGGAGCGACGGGGTGAAAGAGATGGCTCTCTTACAGTTTCCAATTAAATGTCTCATTTACCCCCTAATTCGTCTTATTCAGAGCAGCGTTTGCTCAGATGTGCGGCGGCAGGACTGTCATTTCAGAGTGGAAATATGGAGAGGCAACGCCTTTTAACGTTGCATCTGGTCGTGTTTAGGTGTTTTAATGGGCATCATGCAGATAATTCCTCCAAATAAAAATGGCTTCCTCGATGAATGTGCAGGAAAGAGATGGGAGCGATTTAAAGGTGTTTGGCTCGCAGTGAGAGGCTGGCTCAAAGCTGATTTGATTGGAGCATGTTCTCGTGTGTGTGTGTGTGTGTGTGTGAGAGGGGGGGGGGGGAGAGAGAGCACGTGTGTCCAGTCACCTTACTGAGCAGGCGATCACTGACGCTGCGGGCCAGTTGCTGAGTTTCTGCAATCTGGTCGGCTACTCGTTTCTGTTCGTTCAGCTTCTCGGCCAGCATCTCCAGCTCTGTCAGAGCGAGCTGCAGGGGCAGACGGTCCACGTGGCCCTTCGGTGTGTTCTTAAGCATGTCCTAGAAAAGGTCACAGAGAAAGTTGTTTTTCAGGACGCTGCCAGTTTGATTTGGATTTTGTTAGTGGGAGACTTTTTTTTTTTTTTTTTTAAGCCAATCTGAGCTGTTCTTTAAAAAAAAGCCCTCGAGCTCAAACGCAAAACAAAACAACAACACAAAAATATTTACTAACTAAAAGTAGCAAATAAACCCAAAAGTAGGCACAGGCAACACACAGCTCACAAAATAACGCCATAATGCAGGGATCACATCTGTCTCATCACATACATTTACCTCAGAGTGACAAACATCTATCTATTCAGTATGTGTGAAGCTTCCTGTTTACACTTGAAGAAGATTGTGTCTTAAATCAAATTCTATCCGAGTAAAGAAAGAGATCATTGTAAAACAAACCCACTTTTCTGTTTGTGATTCTGGGATTGAACACCTTTGATTCCCTCCAGCAGTGAGCTAACAGCTAGCTAACAGCTAACAGACTGATGTGCTCTTGTTGTCGTCTCCTAAAAAAACTTCAAATCTTACACAGCATTCGGTGAGTGACTATAAGCCACACTGAACTTTCAGAGGTTGTGTAAACTCGTAGAGCTTGTTTTTTCTTTTTCTTTTGCTGTTTTATGTGAGCGGTGTTAGCTTAGACCAAAACCTGTGAAAACTCAAAAGGATCAAAGTGTGTCTGACTGCAGGCCTGGTGTGTTGCATGTCTACAACTCTTCTGCATCCATGACCCAGTGGAGACTCGCTGTTGTCTTTATCTACATCTCAGACGTAAACCTCCAGCGCCTCCAGCTCTCGTTCTCTGTAATGGAAGATTTAAAACACACACTTCCTCTTCCTCACACCCCGAGTTTCGGCCGGGTGAAAAAAAAGCCTGATTCACATTCATAACTTATCTGTTGAATTCATGGATAATCAATGCCTACTGAGGGATGAAATGAGCTGCAGCAGATCCAGCAAAGTCAAGCTCAAATCCAAATCTTTGCTTGGAATGGAAAGTGAAATGTAAATCCAGCACGATGAAAAAGTGATGTGGCTAGCTGCTTTTCAAGCCTCCGGCTAACGCCAGCGTGGAAAGTAAGGGCGGTACAACTTAGTTGTGATGAGTTTAAATCCATCGATTCTGTGACCTCGCGGCTTTGCATCTCTATCAGCCTATGTGCTGCTGAATCTTTAATTGGACTTGTGTTTCTTACATTGGAAGGGTTTTTAACTTCGTAGTACTTCATGAACTCACTCAAATAAAATGCAAGTGCAACACACAATAGAATCGTCTCATACCTGCAGGAGTAAAATGAACTGAGGGAAGCGTTGAATCGGCTTGACCATGAGGCCGTACAGAGTGATCCGGTCAAGACTAGACGCCTGCTTCTTCTGGAGAGAAAACAGAGAGAAAGAAGACAATTAAAACAGAAAGTACTATTGGAAACAAAAGAAACTCGGCGCAGAAAAGGGCACAAGGTGGAAAACCTTTATTCCTGCTTTAAGACGAGCGTGTCAGAATCTGCGTGTGTTGGCGTGTGAGTGGGTGAATAAGGTGTGAGAATCAGCCTTTTAGTAGTCATATAAGAGAATTGGAATGAAATATGAGATTTACTTCATTGTCTAAAGTGCAGTTGTGGGCGGAGGTCAACAGAAGATATGTAGGGTTTTTTTCCGATGCTGTGTCACGTGTGAGCAGTGATGACAGCGTGAGTTCAGAGAAGGAAATCACCGGGAACGTTTAATAGATGAAACGGTAGTAAAGGTGAGATAAGAGCAACTCTGAGACGGAGGCAGAAAACAAATAAAGGAAGATTATTGCTGCAAGTTAAGAGATGTGATATCATCTGGTTTAACGTGCATTAGCAAACAGGATCTGTTTCGTCTTTCTTTATGGTGGTGTCGAGTTTGGAGATTTCTTCCCGAGGGCTCAGAGTCATGTTTACAAGTTTACACAAGTAGATTAAAACTGCGTGATATCTATTCAGCTATCCAAATTTAACCTATTATTAAAATGTATTTAAAAAAAGCACAAATAATCAGAGATGAGACCAGATTTCAGTTGAGATATGTTTAATTCTAGCATCATAATCCAGCTTTGTTGTCTTTCATCCAAACAACAAATATTTCGGCTTCTCTTATTACACTTCACCATGTTTTTCTAACTCTAACATGTGTCTCCAGTCTGTCTACAAAGCCCCCAATGATGAGAAAAGTCCATCCTCTCGGTCTTCTGCCTGCTCCACTTTTCAGAAAATCTGTGCTCAAACAGGCCGTTTGGAGATTTTCCCTTTGTGATATCACAAAGGGCAGTAGCCCCTCCCCCAGGTGCGTGACACTCCCACAGCTCGGTGTTTGTTCTGCCCTCTGAGTCTGCCTTCTCACCGTAAACAATCGGACATGGAGCCAGAAAGCACCGAGTACACCCGAGTCCCTTCCAGAGAGGGGGCGTGGTCAGACACAGCTCATTTACATATTTAAAGCGACAGACAGAGAAACAGCCTGTTCTGAGCAGGGCTGAAATAGAGGGGTTTATAGACATGATCAAATACAGGATTCAGGTTCAGGTTTTAATGGAGATCTTTACATTTCTGACTGAGCCGGGTGGCTCAGGTTTGATTTTTCAGGTACAGGTGGGAAAACGGATCCAAAGGAAACGGAGGGTTGTTTTATTTCTGAATATATTAAATATGAATTATTTTGCTGGGTTCTTTGCTGTTGGCTTACACTGTATATAATCACATACAGAACACCATCCAATCACATTCATAAAAGCAAATCAAAGGCAAAGTGTTTGTGATATCTGATGTTGTCAAAATTGAATGTCATATAAAATGTCCGTCATTTGAAAGGCTGACGTCCCATTAAATAAACTGAGCATCAGCTTAGAACTAATTATGAAAATCTCTAAAGGGCAGGGATTTATTGGCTGTAACTCCCCCTCTAGGGAGCCCTTTGAAACAGCTTGACTGACTGGCAGGCAAAATCTGTTTAAATACCTAAAGCCCCACTCCAGTACCTTCTGGCATGTTTTATTATATTTCATATATTTCCCGTCAACGCTGTTTGCCAAAGATTTTCAGGACAAATATGTTGTGTTGAAAGTTTAAACTTTCAAGTTGTTGTGAAATCCGCCAGTGTGACTTCAGAAGAAGCTCAATGTCAGACAAAATCCTCCAACGTTTGCACAGCTGCACTTCCATTTCCAGACGACACGACAACTTTTGAGCACTTTATTTCCTCATTGTGGTTCAACTGGATTGTATCTTCTTTCTCTTTTTTTTATGACTCTTGCTGCTCTGCTCTCAGAGCATCCTGATAGAGTGTTTACCTCTGGTAGTCACTCTATCAGGCAGTTAGCGAGTTAACTCGGTTAGTGAATGAGCTTTGGACTCCCATGAGGAGGAGGTTCAGAGGACACCCAGAGGGGAGCAGCCAGTCTCTGATTTGTTTTTCTTCTTCGTGTGGTTACAATTTGAACCGTCATTCCCAGCCTTTAAGGAGATCTGCAACGTTTTCATATTTAAAATACATACATATAATGTTACAAAGTTGGACGTCCATATTAAACCTCGGAAAAGTATTTTTGAACACAAGATGCTGAGTTGTTGGAATAATCCCAAGACAAGGCGTTAAGAGAACTGTGCGAGACTTTTCCAGAAGCTAACGTTAGCTTCTGCTAATGTTTTTTTGAGCAAAGTTGTCGGACACGCCCATCCCTGCAGCTCCTTAAAGGACAAGCCAACCTGGAAGCTCTCTCAAATATCCCTATAAGTGCAAACAGAGCTGGCCAATCGGAGGAAAGTGGACACGTGTGAGTGTGTGTGTGTGTGTGTGTGTGTGTGTGTGTGTGTGGCGGGGGGCAGTGTCAGATCAATAAGGAAGTTTTTCAGCTGCCTATCTGGCAATGCTACTCAGTAAGTGTCCAGAATGACTCATCATTAATGGTGAAAGCATCAGCCTCTTGTAACCTTGGTTGAAGTAAAATGACAAGACAGGAGAAGCTAAAGAAACCTCACCACCAAAAACTTTCAGACAGACCCACGCACATCTTTCGGCTATGCTGAAGACACGGAGTCAATTGAACACACAAGTATTAATCATGCTTAAACTGGAGTTGGCTGGATCTAGCAACAAAAGGCTTAACTGGGAATCTGAGCACTAACACCCTCGTGTAGGGCGGCACCAAAAAAAGCACAGGGCGGTGTGTTGGTTTTCCCTAATCACAGGTGAGTCGTCTCATTGCCGCGTGTTACTCCTCAGTAACTGAATAAAAGTAGTTCCTAGCAGCGTTGGAGGAGATTAGACCTGACTGGCTGAGCAAGCAGCTGCAAATAAGAGAGCGCCGATCTGCAGAGGAGAGTGGTCAAGCTTTGAGATCACATTAGTGGGCCGAATCTGTGTGAAATAGAGCTGGCAGTGATTTTACTTCATAGGAAGAAAAAAAAAAAGAAATAGGAGCGAATCTGTTAGTTTCCATTTTGGGAATATTCACAAAGACATGTAACCAACACTCCCTGTAAAAGATTACAGGGCGAGAGACGCAAATACGGTTGTGTGTTCTGACACTGACAACAACAAAACAAACAAAACAAACAGTTTTCTTTAATCAACTTCAACAGTGGGACTGAAGGCTTAGCATTAACCCACATGCTGTGACAGAGGAACTTCTCTTTGGTTGGTTAATTCTGGTTAAAAAACACCTTAAATCGATTTTTGATGACAAGAAAAAGGGGTTTGCAATGTGCCGACATCACAACACTGCACTGTAGGCTACGCCGTACGCACACAACTCTTAAACAGCTCTATTGGTTTCAATAAGAAAAAACCTTTTGGCACATGGTGACTGTGAGCTTAAACATACGGTTTTCTCTTTTTAAGTAGGTTTGATATCAAAACTAAAAGTTCTGTGGCCTTGAATGTCAAAAAAACATCTCACATAAACATGTCATTGTAGAAAGCGCCAGGGGAAATTCACGTTAATCCGCTTTGGTCCTCCAAACACTAAGTGGCGCTTTTGCAAATGGTTAGGACTGAAACCAACCTCTCCATCACAAACAGGAAGTTGTTTCCAACACCGTTGGAAATGCTTTTTGCAAAACCTTGTTGTCTTCTGTGAAATGTTGCTGTGCGCTGACCTTCAGTGTCTCCATAAAAATGTCGTCAAACTGCAAAACAAACATTACATTTTTACAACGGTCATTGCACGCTTAAGGTCCAATGCACGCAGTAAACTGCCCTCGCTATCATTTTTAAAAAAAAAACTCGCAAGCCATGACACCTGTCATTAATCCAGAGTCATTTTCTCCATTCTGTCGAGCGAGTTGGATGTTTGCTTAGTCTTCCCATGACCAGTGAGAGCTGCAACAGGCAGATAAAGAGAGACGATTCAGCGGAGAGGAAGGGACACATGTTATCTGGGGTAAATGCGGGGCTGTCAGCCGTGTGGTCTGGTTCTGTAAATCAGCGGTACAGCTCAATGATGGAGGTCAAACTCATGCCTGAATGCTGGACACGCAGGGAAGTGTTACACTTGGCACGTTCAAATCAACTCCTGGCACCATGTAACTTGGCTCTATTTTCCGTGTTAATAATCCCTAATTTACAGCTCTAACATTAAATAATCAGAATAATTAATTCACTATCTGGTCTTGGAAAAGCGTCTAATTTCCATTTCCCATTAAGTGTTCCAATTTCCTGTTTTTATCCAACAGCTTGTTTTCCAGTGAACGTATACATGGCGTTCAATCATTTGAAGATTTTTCCATGTTTCATTATAAAACTCATGGGAGCTTCTCAGATATAATAGAAGATGTCAAGGGCAGAGAGAAGCATACGAATGTGATTACTACATGAATAAAGGATGTATTCGACGCATGGACACCCTTGGACATTTACAGGGTTACAACTTGCACTGATTGTGACGCAGCCTTAGACTCCCAGTGAATATTGCACACTATTCAGAAAACCAGGATGCATACCATCCAAGGACCCAGAACACAAACTTTCATTTGTGAAGATCCTTACTTCTCTACGTCTGAAGTAGGGATGTGTGTGATAAGCCGACATGACGGTTTAGGGCTTTTGTCCATTGACGATTGGACAACCTCCGATTCAGAGCACAAAACCAATCCTTGTTGCTAGGTCAACTTCTGCTTCCTTCTATAGTGACAACTCAGTTTTAATTAACTCAGTATTATGTTATTACTATATTTCACCCTGTACGTGTAATGTCACTTCCTACCTCTCAATATTAAGGAAAACAAAACTGTACTTGCTACATGGGATCCACTACTATTTGCTGTATGAATGAGATGTATGTAATGTATTATGTGAAGGCCACAGACCCTCTTTTTGTTTTTGTTTGTCATGGCCCCCTAGCATAAGCTTTAGGTAGCTTTTTGGGGACCAGTTCACACACATGGATACTTTCTTACTCTGTCTCAAAATGTCAACAAAGATGTAAGTATGTGAATAAAATCAAATCAATCAAAAAGTATGCTTAATATGTTCCTTTATTCAAGGTAATGTCGCCAAGAGAATAATATATATGAATCATGTCCTGGAAACTGTACCCGAGATGTGAACTCGCTCAGAGGATATAGATGGATCTCGTAGCACAGTTTGTAATTTGTGTGTTTGTTCAATTTTATTGACTCGCCTTGGAACATCTCTACTCTCACTGAAATCCGGAGAAGTAAGCGTCAGCTGAGCTTAGACTCAATCAGGACATTCAATCCAAAACTTACAAAATGGAAAGACAGACGGGGGGGGGGGAACATATTGAGTTAAAGACCCGAAGCTCACCTTTAAGAACTCCAGGAAAGCCGGTTTGGACATGCACGCCTTTTTAATGAGAGCCATGGCGTTGGTGAAGTTGTTCACATATTCGCTGTAAACATCCAGCACCATGGACTTTGAAAACTGTGGACACAGAAAAAAAACGTATTATCAACTGAATGAATAAAAATAAAAACAGCCCGTAAAATAAGCCTTGTATGTTGAGTTTTTTGTTTTGTTTTGTTTTTTTGACGTGATCACCATCCACAAACACAGTCACGTAATTTCTTTTGACATTTTCAAAGTCTGGCGAAACATCCTGTTTTCAGGGAGACCTGGAGGTGATTTCAATGTAAAAAAAAAGGGGGCTGGAAAATGGAGGCTTAAGTATAGCGCTTTAAACATTTGATTTGTTTACCACCCTGGTTACCGCGGCAACCTTCACGAGCCATTTAAGGGGTTGGCCAAAGTGCAGTGAGGTGGCGGAGTGAGAGAGAAAGGGGGGGGGGGTGTTTGTTGTGTGATTTTTACACGTATCCTCTCTCCTCATTCAAATCCTCTTCCTCGGGATCATGAATTTCAGATATAACTACAAACGGTAAATGAACGGTTCAGTCTTTCACACACAGTCATACGTGAATTGAATGGACGCTCACTCTGAAAGCCTTAAATGCTCAAATCTGCCTTTTTCTTTTCAAACGTGGCCTGTAGCAGACTCCTCTGTTGACTGGTCACAAACCTGAACTGATCCATGCGTGCGAAAGAAAAACAAACCAAAATATCACACTGCAGCCATTTTCTTCTGTAGTCATGTTCGGTCATTTTTTTCTGATGTGCTTTCAAACGCAGGTCGGCTGCAACACGACCCGTCATATCTTTTACCTGCACAGAAGTGTATGAAATAATTGCACACATACACTCCTGGAAATATCTGGATCATTTCAGGGGGACTGCTCCAAAAAAAAATCTCCTGACCTGGCTGTTCATATGTGATCCTCACAGGGGAGACTTTCTCTGTCAGAAGGGGGGGGGGGGGGGGGGGGAGTAGAGGACAGAGTCCACTATATAATGGCATTGTGAGAATTTGTCCTTATGCTTTGTGTGGTTCAGCAGAATCACAATGTCAACAAAAAAGCGGCACATCATGGCGGTCACATGCATCCACTCTATGCACCGTGCAGCAGTCCAAATATTTAAAGGTCTCTCCCCACTCCTATTGGCTGGAGGTTCATTCTGTGTAAAATATCTCTATGTGCTGCGTTCTTACTCTGAGACACTTGGATATCTGCGTTCATTCACACAACAACAACTTTTTTTCTTTTAGTGAGTAAGCCCTACAAGGTCTCACACCTCACCGTCCCTCCACTGACTCACAGCCGTCTTCCATGTTTGTTTACTTTTGAGTGCAAGTGACTCACATGTCCACCTGGCCTCCCAGCACAGAACAGCGACGAGTGCGACTCAGGGTGACGTCAAAGTCTCATGCTCTCTGACCTGGCTGTTCTGTTCAGATTCAGGTCAGAAGATGCACACCAAAAAAAAAAAAAGTGTGAAACACCTGTACCTGATTTAGGACCGCACATGAAAGTGAGCAGAATCTGATAAGAAAAAGATGTGTGACTGGAATCATGGGGGAATATATGATGATTTTTTTTTCTGCATAAAAACAGCTTGGACAAGGTTCATGTTAGAGCCATTGATACATGTTTTTTGTATATACGGAATATATCGCATGCTTTGATATTTATTGTTCATGCCTGTGCAGCATGCTTAATGCTCTAGCAGCTGATTGGTTGCTGCTCGGAGCATGCCGCCTTTGTCATGGCAGCACATTGCTCTTTGAGCGTGCTTTACATTTTGTTTTATTTTATTTTGTAACTTTGGATTTGGATTTTAAAAACAAGAAAGCTTTCAGTAAAAAATGAAAGCGAAGAATCTGGGACTGGAGTTTTTTTTTGTCAAGTACGCGTCAGCCATATGTTACAGCAGAGGCACACTAACAGTTCATATATAAGGTAACACAACAAAGAGACGAGTGTGGAACACGCTTTAAAACCTTTAAACATTGGGAGTAACATTTCAGAGTTATTTGACCTTTATTTACACCAAACTGAACTGAAACAAGTCCAACCCCTTAAGTTACAGAACCACAGTACTCAAAGAGTACCACGTGAAAAAAGGTCCAGGTCAATGAGGGAAACACAGTCCCAGCACTTTCCTTGACAGTAAGGTCTCAGGATATCAATGGAACAGCACTATAATGACCAGCAGAGGAGGAGAGGGTCGAATCGGTCCTTCTAATGGGCAAATAATGAGCAGACCTTATGGATGAGCACACTGCACCGGGACTCGCAACAGAATACTCACACAAAACACTATTATTCTAGTGGCAAAGTTTGTAAACACACATCTCGGAGATGATCGGAGGCAGAGGAGATATTCATCAGCACCGTAATTGATTCTCTGTTTGGGGTAAACTACCCATGTTTATTCAATCTTAAAGCTGTTTCTCATTATAATTCCGCAGGCGGAGAGTGTGATGTAAAGTTGGAGGGAAATGCCGAGAAAAAGACAGACACACACACACACACACACAAGGAATGCATTCATACAAACACACACACACACACACACACACACACACACACACACACACACACAAACAGGGGTGCTGGAGAGCCTAGCAGTTATATCGCGTACTACAGATTGGCACAGGAATGATTCCTAAAACTCGGAAGTGAGTTAGCATTTTAGCGCCATGGGTTCTAAACTCAGTCAATAAGGATTGTGAATGTGTTTGTGGTTAGACGCCTGAAGTAAGGTCTGTGGTTAACACAAGCTTAAGAGACGTTGACGTTTTGTTAGACGAGATAAAATACGTTAGCTAAGACCCCCACTTGCGAATTTTAAAGTTTTCACATGTCCTTAAAACGGTGGTTGCTAACAAGTGGCTAAATGAGACTACAGCGGTTGTCATGGAGACATTAAACGTCATCACCCTCTCTCACTAATCCTCCTTACAGCCTCTAGTCATGTTTTTCAGTGCTCTTGTAAATATTAGGTTAATAAACAACTTATTAAGCTCGCTAGCTTTTCAGAACTGCTGATTAGATCGATGAAGCATAACGGTCGTGTAGTTAGCTTGTTAGCTTGTAGCATAATGTTAGCTTTTTACTTCTCTCGGCTGCATTAGCTCTTCAAAGTTCATATAAAAGGATGTTCATCTGTAAAGACTATCCAGCTGAACAAAACAGCTAAACATCAGAAACGTGTGTTTGACACAGAGCTTATTTTTTGCAATGATCCAAAAAAGGTGATTTGAACCCACGGCGAAGCTACTTCCAGGATGGCCTACAAAAATACACCATCACTTTTCCAGCCTCTAGTCCTCGTTGCAGCTGCAGTGGGTTCAAATTCAAGCTCGGCCCTTTGCTGCATGTCTCCCCTCAACATCACCTGTCTCTCTTCCGATCCCATAAAGGAGAAATACGCATAAGCCTCCAGTCTGCATTTCTATTTCTCACATATGATACTCAAACACGCACACACACACACACACTAACCGAGGCGACAAATAGGTCTCCGATTTTCTCGCAGCTGTCCCATTCTGCCACACGTGAAGCCAAAGCGATCTGGAACATGGAGTGGCACTGCGTGATCTCCCTGACGCGGTAAAATATGGGCCGAATCTTCCTCGGACTCAGGATGCGAGGATCGGCTTCCATCAGTGGTCTGTGGTATTCCTGGAGAGATTGTGAGAGAAAATCTGTTTTTTTATTCCTGTTGATAATGTGCTTTATATGTGTGTGTGTGGGTGGATGGGTGCTTAAGATGAATCAGCAGACCACCTTTCATAAGCTTCTCTTCTTTTCAGCCACAAAAAAGACAATAAAAGGGGGTAACAGACAAATGTGCTTTGAATCGAGGAAAATGAGGAAATGAAGCCTGGAAACGCACCAATCTGAAGGATTCAACCATGAATGAAAAAAATAAAAGCATTAGCTGCCAGCAAACATGCTCAGAACTCAAGGTGACTTGTAATCATAAAAGCTGGAATAATAACGGCAAAGAAGAAGGAAAAAAAAACACAGCTCCCAGCAGAGCTGCAGATGCAAAAAAGCATCGTGGTGAAAGAGGCATTGATTGATTCTTCAGTGAGCAGTCGTGTGGATATTAGCAAGGCCTACAGAAATGAGTTGGAGGGCTCTTTGTGGACAGTATCCTTTGTGGAAGCAAGTAAACATGACTTCTTTGAACACAAACATGTTGAAGGGGGGATAAATATTGTGTTTGCGTCAAATATTGATCATGAAAAACACCACTTAACTCCATAAATTAATCCAAGTGAGCAGCAGAGTTGTTTCTTTTTTTTGTTTGTTTGTTTGTTTGTTTGCTGTTGTCGATGTCGTGCAGGTCTTATCTTTGCAAAAGATTCATCATCAGAAGCCTACAGCATACAGTACAGGGCGGCCCGAAATGAACAACAGTGCAATCTGTTACTGAAGCGATAATGAAAGAAAAGACGCGTCTATGTGTCGCAGCGCTTGTGGCCTTTCATCTGTTCATGTCGTCTGTCTGAAGACGCCACATTAAGCACTCGGCTGGACTCTTTGAATAACAAGAGACTTTTTTTTTTTTTTTAAAGAGACCAAAATCCTCGCAGAATATCACACGCAATCATGTCAGCCGACAACAAAAGGCAGCGCATTACACCTCGACGACGGAGGCAGATTTTTGCGACGCGACTAAGGCCCGCCATTGATTACAAGAGATTCGGTGCTTCTCTTATTTTTCTGTGATGAGGAGATAACGAGTCTCCTTTTTTTGCCACTGAAAAGGGAGATTAAAGAGGAGAGGCTGCACCCCATCCTGTGCACACCTGACAGCGCCTCTCTCTCTCTCTCTCTCTTTGCATCAGCAACAACGCCACAGCGCTGAGGATGGCTGTTTTATCAGGATTATTTATGCTGAGACACCTCGGTAATGTGATGGATATCGCCTCTTCTCTTTCGCAGCGTCATTTGTAACAGTTCAAATGGAGAAGATATTGCATGTGGCAGGGGAGGACGGTGGGGACCAAACAGCTCACCTGCATGATTCTCCTCAGGGACTCCAGGTAGCTCCGCTCGCTCTGAATGATGGAGCCGAGGATATGGCGCCTGACAACCTGCAGCAGACAACAGACCAGTCAGGGAAATGTAGCACTAAGAGGAGATGATGGGGCGGCAGTGTGCGGTGTGCTCTCAGTTAAGCATGCGGCAGGTTGATGGATTGCCCTGTAATCATGCGTTTGTCACAGGAGGAAAAGACTCAAAGACGGAGTCAGGGCGTCTGAACGAGGCCTCAATCTGAGAAGTGGATAGGGGGATACAATATGATATGAAAGCTGCCTTTCCTGCTGTTCTGTTTTTGTTCATTTCTTTTCTTTTGGTTTGTCAAACAGGATACAGAGAATCGAGTACACGGCGATGTAAAATACTGAAATAACAAATGGACATATTTAACATGACAGCCTGAAGCCATTATCCAGAGGCGGCTGGGTGGAGAAAATGTTCACATAAATGAAGCAGCTGTTTGGAATTTTTATTTTGTGTCACTTCAGGATGAAAACAGAGGCTGTTGTGAAGATGCTCTGACCGGCATGTTAATGTGTAAACGGGTTTGAGCTTGGACAGCCTCTCTGAAAGTTTACAGCGCAGCTCACACCGACACATGAACACCACCCTGAAGGCGGAAGGCTGCAGTGTAAACGTGCTAACTCATCCATTCACACACATTCATACACCGCAGACGAAGCAGCGGGAGCAACTTGGGGGTTGAGTGTCCAAGGAAGCTCGGGATCGAACCCCTAACCATTTTTATGTAATTAAACCGTTATGGGGCACTCATTGAAATACTATGAATATTCAACCTCAGAGTTTTATCGGGGGACGTAACAGAACCTTATTTCTGTTAAAAACATTTTTCAAAAAAATGTCACTTCATGTAGAAAAATAAACACTGACGGAGTTACCATATTTGGTTCTAATGCCACAATAGCAGGATGAGTGACGTAGGGTGCTCTCTTCTGATTGGCTGAGTGAGGATGACATGCTTCTCGACCTTACTGAGGTGCAGCACGGCGGCCATATGCAATGTGTAGAACGGAAATTACCAAAAATAGTCACCTGCCCTATGAAGGATTAACTTCTTGTTATTTTTGCTTTATTTTCTTCGTTAACTGTTTTTACACCAAAACAAATTCCTCGTATGTGTAGATGTAAAAGTAAAAAAACGATTCTGACTGATTCATCTGGTTGAGAGACGGCTGACTCCTCCATTGATCCACAGCCTGATCGTGAGTGACAAGTTCATCATATTTCATTCCCCTCTACCTTCCTGCTTCCTTCCATAATTCACCACGGACTTAACATCTCTGGTGATGACTTGTTTCGGTAGCAAGTAAAAGAAGAAAGCGTTTATTCTTTGAGATACTTTTGGAGCTATTTAAGGACATACAGTATCTGTTTGCAGGATGCGTTGCAAATAAAGGACTGTGTCTATTTGTGGCAATGAAAGATCATGCTGCACCTGGTGGCTGGTCAGGCCCTCGGGCATGGGGCTCAGCTGGGGGGGCGGATGCTTCTCTTCTGACACAGCCACGTCCAGGTACCCAGCGTCGTCCTCCTCTTCTGCGCTCGTTCAGAAAAACGACGGAGGGGGGGGGAGGAAAAAAAAGTAGCAGAGAGGTAGAGAAAAAAAAGAGAGAGAGAGAAAGTGTACGTGTTAGACAAAACGAGACAAAGAGGGAACAACAGAGAGGCAGCTTTCAGATCTCACTGCGAGCTGGAGACACACTGCGACACACGTATAAGTATATTACCTCTAAAATATAAAGAGGCTGCTATACTGCTCAGAGGAAGAGAACAGAGAGACAAAAGAAAAGAGAAACTTTCAGTATCTCTGCAGGAGTGGAGGAGGCGCTCAGACGTGAGTCTGCCAGAACTCCACTCGAACACGTCCTCGTCTCTACGCTGGCACGAAGATATTTAACAGTCTCTAAACACAAGAAAAAAAACATCCCCACTTCATCTGTTACCATAATGATACCACAGGCTTCCATCGTTCCAATTAAAGACTTTGGAATGATAACAGAGGATTGGTGGGGAAAGAAATACAATGCCGTGCAGATTTCCCTCGATCAACACCTAAAAATAGCAGCACTGGCCTCTTTACCTCTTTGTGATGCCTCGCAGATTTGTCGCAGGCATTGGTTCGGTATCCATTCTCCATTAATGGATGCTAATCTCACGCTGTTGTCGGGCATGGCTTTCTATAACATAACCGGCATCACACAGCATGAGACGTTCATCCATCTCTTTCTCACGCGTTCAATAACGCTGTTCTTCTTAAGAAGCCCAGAAAGACTTTTTCTGTCTGTTTTTATAGTGTTTAAGATCAGAGAGGTCTATTGGGGGTTTTTTTCCCCCCTGAAGGGACTTGTTGAAAGAAAAGTCAGACTTTCCTCAGGATCTGTCTTCAACACAACTCTGGCTTGGCTCGTTTTATTCAGAAGAAGCTGCCTAACTGTGAGGCCCGACTTCACAGAAAATCATCACGAATAAAAAAAAATAGGACGACTTTCATCCGTGGGAAAAAAAAAAAAAAAAAAAAGCCAGCTGACCAACATTTTCAAAAAGTTTTTAAAACTGCCCTGTGTTACCCAGTTGGTCTTTTTTCTGCAGGAAGTGAACTTTTCGCATGACGGCTATTTTGGTCTTTTCGAGCCCATCCTTCGTCCCGCTCCTCGCCGCCTTCATAAGCTGCTGGACCTGGTTGGAAGGAGAACACAGAGACATGGAGGGAGCGTTAGAGAGAAAGTGTCACGCTTTGGGGAGATTTGATAACCTACTCCTCCAGAGAGAGAGAGAGAGAGAGACGGCGAGGAGTGGCGCTCAGTGGGCTCATCATGAATCTCACCATCTGCGACTCCCTGCGGGTCCCTGTGCAGCCTCTCATCTGAGTCTGTGAGCATATCATGGGGAGATTATGGTGACGGAGTGAGCTCCACGTCTGAGTAACAGAGCTCAGTGTGGGAGAATTCAGTTGACCGCAAACTCCACCCTGAGCATCACAGAGGCCCTGCAACCAGACTCCCCGGGCCCAGAATACACCCAGGGTGGCAGTATTTTTAAATGATGCTACTTCAGGAAAGTAGGTCATTAATTGGGAGCAGGCTGCGCTGGTGTTTATGGAAGTAAATATGCAGAATATTACTTAATAATTCATGTGTCCCATGAATGCGTCACGATATTAAACCAAGCGGGAGAGAGAGAGAGAGAGAGAGAGAGAGAGAGAGAGAGAGAGACTGACAGAGCGTCTCAAAGCACAGTCACAGTCCAAAGGAAAGCCGGGGAAAGGATGGTGCAGAGAGTCGGTGAAGGCTTTGAGTCAGCGGAGGATGTAACACGGCTTCATCCCTGTCAACGGTTTCAGCGACTCTCATGACTTCACTTCATTCAAGTATCCAGATTTAATATCCAGGGTTAATATGACGATCTAACGCCTCAGACCTGTCAGACTCAGCCACTCCCACCTGTCTGTCTGTCTGTCTGTCTGTTTCTGTCTGTTTCTGTCTGTCTGTCTGTCTGTCTCTCTGTCTGTCTGTCTGTCTGTCTGTCTGTCTGTTTCTGTCTGTCTCTCTGTCTGTCTGTCTGTCTGTCTGTCTGTCTGTCTGTCTGTCTGTCTGTCTGTCTGTCTGTTTCTGTCTGTCTGTCTGTCTGTCTGTCTGTTTCTGTCTGTCTGTTTCTGTCTGTCTGTCTGTCTGTCTGTTTCTGTCTGTCTGTCTGTCTGTCTGTTTCTGTCTGTCTGTCTGTCTGTCTGTCTGTTTCTGTCTGTCTGTTTCTGTCTGTCTGTCTGTCTGTCTGTTTCTGTCTCTCTGTCTGTCTGTCTGTCTGTCTTTGTCCATGTGAATATGTTTGATTATTTTATGTGTTCTCCACGTACTCTTTGACCTCGTGGGTATTCTCGACCTGCCTGAGCTTCATATTCCTTTAACTCGATTTGTTCGTCTGGGCTTGTAGCCTTGAATCTATTTTTGTGAGTGAATACTTTGTTGACCATGCGCTTGGGTTTCTTTTACCATTGAACTTTGACATACAGCTGCAGCTGATCTTCAGTCTGTCAGTGCTTTCACACTGATACATGAAAAACATCAGCTTGTCTTTAACGTCTGAACGCTTTGCACAGCGTCTAAACCGGACTGAAGGGGGCGCTGTTTGCTTCTACACAATGTGTTTGTGTTATTTATGAGCACGCTTGCTGATGTGTCTGACAGAGTGGAGACAGCACCGTGGTTGCAGGAGGATAGACTATCTGAAACTATTGCAGAGCGGCTCTGTATGAATCCCTCTTGTTAAGAATTTAAACAAGTCAATGGAAGTGGATGTGTATTTCTAGAAAAGACTTTTGTTTGACACGTTAATGTTAACGGGGGGGGGGGGGTTTGTGTTATTGATGGGCAGGCTGCTAATGTGTCTGAGAGACAGCTTCAGGCTTTTTCAGACCAGCAGCAGTAAAGACTATTTGAAACCGTTGCATCACGCTGAAGTTGCCCTCTAACCAGCTTCTTAAGACCCGAGCATCTGATTTTGAAAACATACAGCCCGTATCAAAGTCAGCCCGGCCCCTTTAATGAGAGCTGCGACAGCCACGCCTCCATGCTAGGCTGAGAAGGAGCGCTTTGCAAAGACGTGGAGGGACAACATCAGGAGCAGCATCTTGTTCACCTTGTTCGACGATCACTGGTCAGAAAAGACCTGATTGATGTTTTTTTTTTTCTTACCTGTCTGATCCTTAAAGTTTGGCTCATATTAGACAGCAGATCGTACGCTTGTCTTAATGTAAGCTTTAAAATGACCACAAACCGCATATTTCCATTTACCGCCAGTCATTTTAGAGAGACTGCTTGGGAAGACCAAAACACCCAGATGGGTTGCTTTCATCCATGAGTGATTGTCTAACACAGCACGGGGTGTTTTACACTACTTTCTAACATAATAAGACAAAGTTTCTGACTCAGTGTGTGTCAATCACAAAACAAATATTGATCAAAAACACAAAAAATTGTGAGAGAATTGAAGTGAAGTGAATCAAATGTTGGGTGATTTCAAAGAGCCCTCCGTACTGCGACGTTCACGTGCTGCTGGAGGTTATACCTTGACGTCATAGTTGTGCTTGCCAGACAGCCTCATGGCCAGTTCACGTTTGGTCTTGGCACACCGTTCCCTCAGGCGAGACACTTCAGGGGAGCGCTACAGGTGTGGGACGGGGGACAGGCGAGGCGAGGCAGGAAGAGGAGCAGGGGGGGAGGGTGGGCAGGTCACATTTAGCCACGAAAAGAGCAGAGGGAGATAAAAGAAGGGAAGAGGAAATAAGAGGGAGGGTAAAAAAAAAAAATGGAAAAGGCGAAACAAGCAAAAGCATTTTTGGGAGTTAATCACAAGCAAAGAGCGTGAGGGTTTGCAGTGTTTGTGTGTGAGACTAATGGACACTGATTTATGGAAGGATGGGAGGACCGGGTGCAGATATTAAAGAAGTGAACTCTTCTGCAGCTCTCCCAGGCTGCTCGAATTAAGTGGAGAAGTGAAGAAGAGGAGGACTTCAGGTACACTCCGGTGGAAAGTTAATCGGGTGAGACTAATTAAAAACAATGTGTTTTTGATGAGGGCTGTGCTGAAAGTGTTGCCGGGCCCTAATAGTCAAGGTCTCTTCATTAATTGTCCGACCGGTTGCAGCAGCTGAAGCCCTCCTCCTGCTGCTCAGCGCTCTGGGGACGAGCGTGCCGAGAAAACTTTGGGGGGTTTTGCTTTAACGGAAACTACCTGAGCAACTCATTTGGAAAATAAAATCTTATTCCTTATGCTTTCTGCCTCCACTAAAAGCTTTGATTTAACTCTCTATTAGTCTGGGATTACAATGAAATGACTCCTAATAAAAAATATCTTTAATATGTACAAATATCTATACATTAATAATGATGCAACTCGTAAAAAAAAAAAAAAAAAATCCTTCTCCATGAGGATGACTCAAAAGTTTCCCTGTGCTGGCTCTGGCGCATGCCGGTTAAAGTCTGGGAATGCAGCAGGGTGTGAATGTGCACACAGTGCCATCATGTGGAGGGAAGACAGCGTGGAGCAGTGCTGCACTGGAGTGATGAGCAGCATCCTTGGCAGAGAGGAGGCGAGGAGATCTGAGGCTCTTCAAACAGAAATGCCTCTTGTTTACGTTCCTCTCACAATCAAAGTATAAATCCTGGGCAGCCTGTTATTCCTGCTCTTTATAGTTTCCTTCCAGTTGTAGACATAAATTAAGACCGCGACGCTTTGAGGTGGAGGGGATGAAATATTCGACTTAATTGTTTTTGGGGTTTTTTAAGAGCTGGAAAGTGATGAGAGGAAGCAGCACGAGGCATTCATGGACTCGTAAAATGCAGTACTACCTTGCTCCGTGTCGGTCGCTTGGTCTCGTTATCGGACTGCTCGTCATAGCTCTCAAACTCACTGGAGCTCCATCCATTGTCTGCATCCGCTGGAGCGCTGTCTCTCTGAACGTCCTCATAGATCAAATCTGCTCCAAACATAAAAAAAGATATTACACATCAGAAGCTTCACTTTTCTTTTTTTTTTTTTTCTTCTTCACGAGGGTTAGTAAACATCCATTAATTCTGTCACGGCGACTCACCCTCGTCAGGAGAGACGGGGTCCTCGCTTGGAACGTCATCATAGATCACCTCCGAAGCCTCCGGCGTCGTCTGTGGCTCGGCTTCAGCTGGCAAACAAAAAGGAGCGACAACAAGGTAAACAAACAGTGTTCTCAAATGGAACCAGTGTGGCTCCTGTCTTCTATCTTCTTTTTTCTTTTTGATAGCTGCACCACCTGCTGATAAATCATCCTTTAGCATTTCTCTGGGAAAAAAAAAAAGGACAGCACAAACAGAAAGCTGCACACACACACACACACACACACACACACACACACCTTTAAAGTACATGGCCTGAATCCTTTTCGCAGCACAGAAAGATGAAAGACAAAACGTTGGGTCTTCTCGCCTTGTGGAATTTACACAGCCTGTGAATATTTACGCACTTATCCTATCATTTGCATTTAAAGGTCTTCTGCCCCAGGGCCGTCTGACATATGGCTTTGTGCATGTTTCCATAATGGGCTTGGACCATGCGAAGCAACATGATTGTATCCGGCTCGTTTGAGCTATTGACCCGTTCAATCTCCACACTCGACAGGATTTGTCATTAAGTGCTTTCAAAGTGTTTCAGCCTAATTTAGCTCGGTGAGGCTTATTGATTTGGTTTTAAACTGTGATTTGTCTGCAACACTTTCTTTTTAAGCCTTGAACAGCAGCAATCACTTGTTTTCAATTAATCTGACTGGAGATGTGTAATCTGCCAAGGATTATGCAGCAGTCTCAAAAAAAAAAAAAAAAAATCTGAAATAACCTTGGACACGATCCAGGAGATGAACAAAGAGCAACTCGTTTTTTCACCCAAAGAGGATTAGCTTCACAAACCTTCTCTCCAGCTTGCTCACTTTCCCTGCGCTCGTGCATTCAGAGAGGATTGAGAACAGAGAAGAAAACAACTGGATTTGGGATATCAGCCCGACTATCGGCATATCTGCAAAAGTGGTAGGGCCTCCGGGGAACGCGGCTTGTTATTTCAAACGTCGTAAACCAGAAGTTTCCTGCTGGGTTTCTCACTTTCATGGAACTTTTTCTTCGGAGCGACTCGATGATATTCAAGAAAAACAAATCATCCGAAGGTCACGCTGGCACTACTGTCAATCAAAAACACACTGACATTTGATCGCAGCTTCTTAAACGTGTCTTTGAAAAAACAAGGGGAAAAAAAAAAAAACAGCCCAGTGTGTCATGACCACAACTGAGGAAATGATGTGATTACTTACTGACAAACAGGAAACACTAATTTATTGATAATAATCGGATCAAATAGCAGCGGTCAGACTAAACTCTGCAGTCATCCTCAAACTACAGATCCTTCGATTACTTGGGAAAAATTAAGTGATCTTGTTTACGTTCAACATGTCCTTCTCATAGGTTAGTATAGCCATGCCCATATTTGGCAGCTCACATCTGTTCTGAAGTGTCTAATTAAAAAACCATGAAGTGGGTTTTGAATATGACTCTCTTTATTGTTTAATGCTATGACTTTAGTCTCTTCTCCAGACCCCACTTAGCTTGTGTATCAGGTTTAAGTTACTCACTCATAGACGTGTCAGGAAGGCTTCTAGATTCTGCACCATAGACTGTAAGTGTTAATGGGCCAACCATGAGTGACGTCAGCCGCCTGATACAGAAGGATGACGGAGCAGCAGCAGCCATGCAGTCAGTCCAACCTGATGACAGGCTGAGAGCTGAGGCAGGTTTGTACATCACGCCGGCCTGAGCGCCAATTAGACAACTATCGTTTTTTAATCAGGCTGTAAACACGTTCATTTCTGGCTTTTTTTATTTATTTTTTTTAACTGTGTTGCGTCTGTGAGTGTCCTTAAGAAGACACTCAACAAATCGGACAGAATTTGCACTTCGGCATCGGCTTCAGTTTTGAACACCGAGAGATGCCGCTTGTCGTCGAGCTGACTTTGAGTCGAGGGAGCATTAAGCTCATGTTCCAAGGTGTCAGTGAACAATGAACAGAGCAAAACGTCCGTCTGCACATTCAGCCGTTCGTTCCTACTCAGCGGGTGCATGCACAATTAAGACGCCTGCAGGTGCCTCGGTTGGAAGCTTAAACGTTGAACTGTAAAGCCACAGATAGATCATTGTCGTATGTTTCTGCTGAAGATCAATAAACAGATAGGATTCATGAATCGTGTCTGAAGTCTGCTTCCATTATCCTCTTCCTTTTATGATGAGGTGAGATGCCTATGAAGGAGGTCTAATGTCGTTTTTAGTACTTAATCATTTTAAAAAAATATTATAAACATTCAAATTAATGGCGGAGTTCTGTGTGAAAATACATCAAAAGACTGGGACATTAAAAAAAGAAGAAGAAGAAGAAGAGGGAGCTGTGCAGCAGTGCAGGGCTCCTTTACATCTCTCATTTTCTGAGCCACCTTCAAATAACAGCAGCACTGCTGACGGAGCCGAAATCCAAAAGCAATTTTCCCTCATGGAAATGGTTCTCTATTGATCCTCATCCTGAATTAATTGGATTCATGTCATGTCTGTGTGGAAATCAAATCATGGCAGGGAATGTGTGTGTATTGTGTCAGTGTGTGAATGGAGCGTGTGCACATTAGTCTGTACATGTGTGTGTCTGGACTCTCTCACAGTACAAATCAATGACCCATAAGAAGACCACGGGCCTGCAATAAGGTGTTCTTGTCCCCTCTGATCAAGGTCAGGAGACGCAACGAGCAGCGCTAACACAATACTGGAACACTGGTTTATGTTGCCAATGTCATCAAGCCGGGCTGCACGGTTCTGTTTACGCAGCTCTGGAGGTCCAATTGGTTTTCTATGGGATCTGTCTGCCATGTGAACACGATAACACACAGCAGGAATGAGCCCGAATCCCGAGGCGAGCTTACACGTAGGTTTAATCTTTTCCCTCTCAAATTGAACTCTTGATCTACAATAGAAGGTGCATCACTTCGCTGTCAATATAACTTAGTCCTGTACCTTCAGAGATATCCCTTGAGCCGGTGCTTTCCTTCAGGAGTTTTTCGCCGCGCTCTCCTGAATCAGCCGACGTGTCCGCAGGAAGCGCCCGGAGCTCTTCTCCTCCCTCGCACGGAGCCGAGGCAGCGGGCCGCGCTGCTCCTTCTGCTGCTGCCGAGGCCCTGGAAGGTACCCAAATGTTAGCACAGTAAAAACTAACAGTGAGTGCTGCGTGCCTCATTAAGAGTTGATTTCAAAAGGGAGGAAAAGAACGGGGGCTGGAGGTGGGGGTCGAAATAGTTGTTCGCTATCGGAGCATGCAAACGAACCCTCCCTGAAGTCAGACAGAACACAGGCTGCAGCTGTCAAGTTATCGTCATATTTGTGAGGGAACTTATCCGGAGGCAGGAGCGCAGTTTGTGTTGAAGGTGGGCAGCTGTGCATATTCATGAGTGACTCCTGGAGAAGGCTGTGACTTCCCCTTTTGTTTGTCTTTCACATTGAAAAGTAAGCAGAGGTGCGTTCAAAAACAACGAGCAGAGTCGAATGAATTTTTCAGAGGATGGAAGAAGTGATTACTTTTTGAAGTTGGTCTGATTCGTAAGTACAGTCCAGGCCCGCTTCTGTTACTCCCAACTCGTCAAACAAACAGGCTGATCAGCTACCCGGTTCTTCATCCAGCACCACTTCTGGAGCTTCTCGCCTGATTTGAACCTCTGCCGTGGGCGTACGCTGTCATGAGCACTGCGTACTTGTGCACTGATGTGGCACTTGAGCTCTTAGAGCACTATTCTCTTCTGACTACTCCAACTGTTTAACACTGCAGGTCACACCTACACGTTCACACACTGATGGAAGAGGTTGTTCTACTTTTTTTTGATTCTATGCTGCTGCTGCTGCAACTCCCAAACTTCCCCATAAAGTTACATCTTAAATGATCTTATGTGAAGCGACGATCAGAAATAAGTAATCCCGTTCAACAAAGCAGCGGGAGCACTTCACTTTGCTGCTGTAGCTGGGGGAATCGAACCCTCAATCCACTCCGCACCCACTGAGCCACGGGAGTCAGCCTGGCTCTGCACGCTCTGCCTTCAAGCTCCACACTTTCTACGCTTGATGATGGTGTGCAGGAAACCATGGCAACGGAAACCAGGCGTGCACTCAGTTCAACTGGGAGCTGATTTGGCATTCCAGCATTTTCCATCTGCAGAATTTGGAATATCGAGGGGGAAAATGTTGGATATGCTACCGAGCGGACCAATCACAGAGCAAGCTGTCTGTCTCAATATCAGGAGTCAGGTTTGTTAGTGGCCGTCGGTACGAGTTGTTCTTCTCACTAGTGTGACGTACACTTCTGCTCGTCCCAACAGATTAAGATCAAACTGGAAGTGGAAGTTGGTCAAGTTTCACTTGTTCTCCAATCTTGTTTTTATTTAACTTTTTACTTATCGCACATTTAGATTTTATTAGTGTAAATATTATTCATCTTATTTTACCTCGTTGTTACCGTACCTTATGTTATCTACTGTGACCTTACTCGACTGCATTGCACCGTGGGGAGGGGGAAACGTAATTTCGATTTCACCGTAAACTTTGAAACCTTGAAGCTTAACACCTGCTCGGGTGAAAGCAGGACTGGAGAGACATGTAGAGCAGCAGCTGATGTTTTTAACACGTCTTTAACTCATCTTCACGAGACACCAAGTGTGTGTCATTAAACTCCACAGACTGACTTTACCCACCGTGTGGATCGGGGAGTCATGAATAACTCGGAGATTTGATGCTATATTTTTCTCTTTACTTTATTTAAACAGCACTTAGCCGAAGGAAAAAAGATCCGGCACACAAAGCCTCCATGACTGTCTCCCATTAAAATGTATTTTAAAGCAGCGGAGGAGTCGAATGGAGAAAAACCTTTTCAAAACATCTTCCATCACCCAAACAACACATTTAGAGTCGAGGACAGCTCAGCGTTTCAGAGCGCGTCTCTTTTTTTCGTCTTCACTGGCCCTTAAAGGCCGGTTCACACGGCAGGATATTAAAATAGTCGGCCGATTTCCCAAACTTGAGAGACCACGCACATGGCGATAAATAATCGGAGGTTTTACAGTTTCGGTCGTACAGTGTGTGGTGTGCGGCCACACGGCAACATCAACACGCCACAACACGAACCGATTTCACTCGCGAACGTCCCCCGATCAGACGGGAAATCTCGCAAAACCTCTCGAGATCAAACGTGATTCCAGAGTCAACAAACGGACGAAGAGGATGTAACAGGGATCGTTTGTGCTGTTTTTATCTGAAAAAACACGTTTTAAAAAGAGGCGTCGGTCAAAGGAGTGGAGACGACGGGAGCATGAGCTGTACTTGCTACATGTTGATATGGAGGTGAGTAGTTGTTTTGCTACCGGTGTTTTCTCTACTACGTCACCTCGCTTTCTGATTGGCTACGCGTCACAGTCAACAGGCTCGTGCTGGTTTTCTCCTCGGGGGGGAAACACCACACATGATGAGAGATCGGGCCAAAACAATCCAACATGTTGAATATCCCCGATTTGAGATCGGAGCGGTCCCGACATTCTTCCGACCAGACGAAAACGGTTTGAACACACCACACACGGCAGGATGATCTTATAAGATTATCTTATGATGATCGGGGCGTCCTTAAGATTATCGGAAGGGGAGAATCGGGGCCAAAATCGGCGTAATTATCCTGCCATGTGAACTAGGCATTAGTCACCAGGCCTTCTGTAAACAATACAATACTTTACTTTGTCTGCCTCTTCTTCCATCTCCCCCATCCCATCCTCAAGCCCCGGGCAGATCAGCAGATGGCTGTTCTATCATGAGTCCGGGTCTGCAGAAGATTTCTGCCTGTTAAAAAGGGAAGTTTTTTCTTTTCTTGCCACACTATGACGGATTCATCCGAACCCTTGGAATTTGGTTCCCTTCCTGCTTTTTGTAAACATAACAACGAAGACGCTCTGTTTACCTGCGCTTTTGGCATGTTAACAGACAAACAGTAAGGTCCTCCACCTGCTGCTGTTTGATAAGTGTGTTGAGATAAGCAGCAGAGGAGGATGGGCTGGACGATGCTTTTTATAAATGATACAGAAGTCAAAGCGTGAACTTATGAAGAATCACTTAGGGGCCTTTTTTAAATGAATTATCTGCAACAAGTTCCTTTTTCACGACTTCTTCAGCTGAAGGTGGGAGAAGTTGCTCTGATCTACTCGTTCATAATAACTTTCACAAGGCCGTATACGTGTATAAGCACATCTGAAAAAAAAAATAAAAAAATCACACAGCTCGTTATGAGAGCTACCTAACCTGCCCCTGAGCACTGTCAAATCATAATCTGTCATGCCCGAGGCTTACCATAATCACTGCCTGGCTTTTTGAATGAAAACACGCTCTGAACAAGCTATTAAAACCAGGCTCTGACATCACAGGGGAAAATCTTGTTGACACAGCTATCACATGGCCCGTGTTGATGCTGCCAGTAAGGGATTGTCCTCCCCCTCATGACTGATAATATGACAGCTTCCAGCGTGTAGGAGAGCCCCATCCGCACTAATTAAATCCCTCCCTCAGCTAAAAGGCCTCAGTAAATGTTTGCGATGCCAGCAGCAGACACACAGGGACGGGGGGCAGGAACACAGTGTGCACAAAAAGCTGTAAGCGGAAACTTTTTAGGAGGAGTCTGACTCTGCATTAACGCCGGTAAGAGAAGAACACTATCTGTATTCAAGCATCTTGCGAGTCATTATCTTTGCTTGTAAGGCGCAGCAGCAGGTGAGTGGTGAGTGGTGCGTTCGGAGTCAGGCAGAAAGGCATGCATGCGTGCACACAGCAGACAAGGATCAACAAATAACAGTGGGGAGTTTGCAGCATCTGTTTACACAAAAACAGAATACAGATAGGTAAGAAGCACAACATGGCGAATCATTTCGATAGTGTCCATCACAAGAGCACAGAACCTGCAGTGATTGTTAAATTCCTCAAACAGTCTGGGTCTTTACAAAACTAGTCCCATGGTGTTAGAGGTCAAGTTTCCTCCACTGTGCTGAATCCCGACTTGAAAGGATTGATTCCTCTATCCAAATGACTGGACTCCACTCAAACACTTCCTTCTGTCTTGGTTTCAGTTTAAATGACAAAAAAAAAACCTTTGAAAGACAACAAACTACGACAGAAAAAATAATACTTCATATGTGCTTTAACACAAACAACAAACAGCTCCAACATCCAAACATAAACAAACGCTAAATATATGTCCTCATTAATTCAACCCAACTTTAACTATACTGCCTTCTAACAACCTTTTAAATTCATATTTTTACAGATTGTAATGTTTCTGCTTTTTAAGACATATTTATTGTTTTTTAATCAAAGAAATATCCTATATTTATGTTTTGTAAATGTGACAACGACATGCTCATTCAGTCAGTCAATCCAAGTTTATCAACAGCGCAAACAAACACTAAACCTATAGAGGCACGCGATCACTGCTGAGACAAACAAACAAAGACTGCGCGTGCACGAGCCTGCACAGTGTAATCCAAGCTAGCAAACAGTCTTGTAAACTTTTTAAAGTTCAGCATTTTACCGGCTGCCTCTTTGGATTTGTAGATTTATCAGTCGTCTTAGTTCCCTGCAGGTCTCCCTCTCTTCCTCTCTGATGCTGCGTGTCGTGTGTATGTGCGCGCGCGCGCGCGCGTATGTGTGCGTCATTCAAATCTACTAATTGAACTCGTCATTTACCCCTAAAATGAATTTATTGTTTAATTTAAGCTTTGACTTCACATATAAGCTGCTACTAGAGTTATGGAAGAATGTTTTGTGTACCATATATACTCTAATAAGAATAATTAAATAGATTTTTGCAAGTTATTAATTGATTTAAAATCTCAGAAGAATATCGATTTTTTTCCCACCTCTATTATTTATACACAACATCAAAAAAAGACCTACTGTACACAACTTTCCAGCTTGTATTATTGACAGGATCCCTGAAAACATAGTACGTCTATCCAAAAGAAAATGTTTTCTGTTTTTATTTATGATTAATAATCCAGACAAATGTGTGCAGGGATTCTTCTCACTCCCCCAGATCAGGAGTAAACACTTTGAGGAGCCACGTGGGGGAAAAGATCTGCATCACAGCTAATACTTTCAAAAGTACTGAGAGGAAGAATTATATTTACAAAGTCTGGTTCAAGAGCTCCTCTTCCTAAATGGCCTTACTGGATATATAGCCCCAAGTTAGAAACAGCGCTATAATCCAGGCCTTTCAGATTCAACCTCTCAAAGTCTGTCTGGAAAAATGTCTGCTGCTGCCTCTTTCCACTTTGACTCGCTCGGAGGCTGAGCGTTTGTCTTTTCAACGTGCTCATTAAAAGTTGTTTTTTTAATCCTTTCCGACTTAGACGTAGCATAATAAGTGCAAGTGTTATTGTGGTAGTGCTGATGCCGTGCTTCCCGTTTAATAAACGTCCGCGGCTAATCTAAGAGTTAAAGCACAACATGTTACATCATATTAACTAATCGCTGTGTGCAGCCGTGTCAAACTGCACAAAGCTGGCAAGAATAAAGAATATCTGCGCCGCTGTATTCTCTATGATGCCGGATCATTCGTCTCAATCTGAAGAACAAAAACGATCTCAAACCCACATGACAGCCCAAATAAAGAGCTATTTGTCAACACATTACGGACGATAAACTGATCTGTTGTCATTAAAACTGCCTTTTGTGGAAAGAGAGCGGCGCCAGAACAATGGCGATATACGCAGCTCGTCTGCCTGCCTGCTCGCGCTCGTGTCAGCCGTGAGTGATTCCAGCACAGCAGCTATTGATCTAGGCATATCTTTGCACGCCCCCCCTTCACAACTTATCTGTGCCTTTAAGCCTCAGTGACTCATATAGCTCAAGGAGAGAAGCAGGAATCATTTTTCAATGCAAATGACGCAGCCTGGGGGCGAAGAACAGCCTAAAGCGGAAGCTGCACTGAATGCAAATCTCACACATCCATCTGTTCTCATCCCCTTCAGCTACTGTGCCAGGGCACTTCTACCTGCCAGAGCTCGACTTGTTGTGCCCTCTGGTTTCTCTTGAGCATCTTTATATCTGCACCAGCATTGTGCCAGCCATACTGATGGAGCTCTGTTGGTCCTCGAGGTCATGAATCTCCTCCATAAACAAACCGCACACTCTTCGCTCCCAGGATGAATTCGGGCCCTGCTGCGCAGAGTTCTCGTCTGTACTTTCACAGACTCCAATTAGCAGCACAAAGACGATTGTTGGTTCAGGCCCTCTTGTTGTACGTTTAATGCTTTTTACAGTATCGCCTTTTCTCATTCTTTCCCAGCACATCCAGCTGAGGTGAGTGCAACGAGGTGAGGGGGGGTCTCCAAAAACAAGCCGACGTGCGATTAAAAAAGAAAAAAAAGAAAAAAGTGTTTTGTAAGCTGCATTGGAGAAGTCGTTCCCGAAGTACAGAAAAGTTGTGTAAAGCTGCAAAAAGGCAGGAAAAGGTGAAGTGAAACCGAACACACAGAGGACGGTGACGGCCTCTAAGGTCAGAGCGCTGTGTGTGTGTGTGTGTGTGTGTGTGTGTGTGTGTGTGTGTGTGTGTGTGTGTGCGCTTAAAACAGACACGTTCAAACCGCGTTGTCGTGGCAACCATTGCGCTTGTCTTTATTTTATTTTATTTTTTATTGCCGGGGCTTTGCGCCACGCATTTAATGAAAACTATCTTTCAAGTGGGGCAAAAATAAAGGACAGTAAGTTAAACACTGGTGCACTGTGCACACTCACAGGAGAGAGTGAGCTGTAACCAGCTCACTGTACGTGCTGTCATTGTAGCTTTAAAGAAAAAGGTCCTCTTTTCTGCAATAACCATCTCAAAGTAATGCTGATATAATATCAGTGCTGACAGATCTGGTCAATGTGCTGACAGTCTTAACTCCTCGACGGTGGAAAGTGCTGCTGATAGTTCTTCTTTAAAAGGCAGACTATTGACTGAACTGAAGTGGAAATGTGCACTCAGCAGAAATCTCCCAGCAGGAGAAATTGCCAAGACCTCAAGGTGGCTCGATTGCACACAAACACACATATTTGCAGCCATTTGTGAAACCACACACACACACGCACACACACACACACACACACACACACACACACACACACAGAAACAGAAACAGAAAGACAAATGCAGTCGGCTCTTTTCAGCACAGGAAAAGTCCACTGTCAGACGAGGTCTCTGAGCACACTTCCCCACAGTACAATGGATGCACAGGTGTGTGTGTGTGTGTGGGGGGGGGGGGGGGGGGGGGGGGGGTCACATTTTTAGCAGAAACATGATTGTAGGGCTGCAACCAGTTTTGTCTCTCACTGCAAAATATGCGAATAAATAAAAGAGCCCAGGAGTGCCGAGTCCCGATGGGCGTCTTCAGGTTGGAAGACAGACTGTTAGTGCAACGTGTCCAATGTGCAGCATCCACAACATCAGATTCAGAGCGCTTTGCACCGGTGCAAACTGTTGCTAGGCTACGTCTCTTTTTGGCGTCTCAGTCTGGGACTTTGGCGGACTCTGGATTTTAAATCAAGGAGAGTCAAGACCACAACTGAAAGTCTATTTTTACACGTCATGTCTGTGGTTAGAAGGAAAACGCCTCTTGCTTAAAGAACATATAACATTTTAATTTTTACTTCCTGTGTTCACAACCTTCCTGGTCTAAGTGAGTGACGCCCGCTGCAGACAATATGAGGATTTTTCAGTAATAAGTTTGATCTTGGTCTTGACTCGGTCTCGATCTCTAAGGTCTTGTCTTGGTCTCGGAGCACCCTGCGTCTCAGTTACTTTGAGTAGCCTACAAAACATTAGCTTGTACGCAAGTGCTTAAACCGTTACATCCGACTGTCTCAAGGAAAAAATGTCCAAGAATGAGCAGCATTCACCAAAAACATACCACATGACAATCCCATGCTGAGCTCTATTAATTGCTCAGATTTGATCATGACTTTTATTTTGAAAAATCAGATAAAATCTAAAGAAGTTTTTTTTTTGTAAGTTTTGTCTCTTGTCTGTCTGCTTGTTGTCCTTCGTCGTACTGCTATGTTTTCTTCTGGCCTTTTATTATGTACTATTTCTATTTTTTATTGTTATTACTATTATTTATTTTTTGATTACATTCATTTATTTTACAGTTCACATGTGTTTTTTTTTTCTTTTGATGCGTTCTTTCCCTCACATCTAATGTTCAGTCATTTCTGTTTCTTCCTACGATGGATGTTTTGGTTCAAATGTGGTGTTGTGCCATCTAATTGCAATGTTCACATGCATCCAAGAAAATTCAATAAAAATAATTAAAAAGAAAATTTAAAAAAATCTCAAGAAGTTAAACCAACAGGGGAGCCATGTAAACAGAAAGGTGTGATACGGTGTCAGGTGGTCCAAACTGTAGAAGGAACAACAGATCAGCTCATAACTCTCCCACAGCGTTACACTGAGCTAGAAACCATACTTCAGTGTTTGTTCTGTTTGTTTGATACTGACTGATGAGCTTCTGATTACCTACAGCATTTTATGAGACGGCTGTCAGAGAGGAGCTTTGTTCAGATCTTAAGCATCCTTTGTTCAAACCCTCTATCTGAGGCCGCGTGTCGGCTCTGTAGGTGACTTTGACTGTCGACCTCCCTGCGGAGCAGACGAGAAAACAGTCGCCTTTAGAGGAATCAATAAGCTATCACATTATCCTTTTACTGTGCGGAGGCCCTGAAGCAAGCTGTCTTCTTGATTATATGAAAGATGCACTGGGCTGCAGTCCTTTTATTTATACACCTCCTCAGCCAGGAGTGTTCAGACTCCACTCCGTTCGCTGCTAATGGTTCCGTCAGCGTTTCCAGCTTGTTGTCTTTTTGATAAACTCCACAAGGTGTAAGATGTCACTTCACTGCCTGTTTACGTCTTTCATCGAAAAATACAAGAGACCAAAGGATGCGTAACCATGACAACACACTTTTTTTCTTTTTTTTTTACTACTTTTGTTGTTATTGCTCCTTGATCCGAGCGTTAGTTCCACCTGCGGCGCTAAGTGGCGAACTATTAGCTCCCTACTGCGCTCATTGGATGATTTACTTTTTAATCAAAGTAAAACAGTGTTTAATGTCAAGATGCTCCACAGGCAAATGTGGAATTTTAGGATTTTAAAGGCTGTGGCTGTTTGTCAATCAATAAATATATAATTATTTAAAAAAAAAAAAAATGTTGTTATGTTTGTACAGCGCCGATTCATAACAAGTGTTATCTCGAGACACTGTGCAAAAAGAGCATGTGGGATCATTTGCAGGAAGGTTTTCGCGTTTGCATTCCTGCTCTGCACGCTACCTCGCGGCTGGCGTGGAGGTCGGAGCAGGCAAAGCATGGATGAGGATGGGGAGGTGGTTGTGGGGACGACAAAGTCTGGCGTCAGGCGTCGGTTGGTAGTGTTATACAGTCAGGGACGTCGGGTCGTAGTAGTGCCTGAGGTTGTACAGTATCGGGACGTTTCGGTATCGGGAACTTCTCTCAACCTGAAGGTCGGGGGCGGAGACCGACTACCCGACGAGCTGGCGTAAGGATATGGCAACACATAAAGAGAATTTGGACTGTAGTACCCATTTTAAACACTAGGTGTCAGAGTTACATACGGCTCCTTTAAACTATCAAATGGGAGGATAAACATTTTGAAAAACATTTACAGGAGCAGGTTGTCAAAAGTTTGCAGGTTGAAAGCACCTTTCAGCACTGTTATGCACACTCACAGTCATTCAGGCCGATGTGAAAGCTGCTGAGGTCAAAGGTCAAACTCATTTGTGTACCACTAGGAATGTAAAATATGTGTTTGGTCCCACTGTCACTCCTTCAGCAGCAAAGATTAAGATTAAAGTGAAGACACGATCACTCAGAGAAAATCGCCTCAGTGGGTGATTCATAGATGTGCAGATCTTTGAATTTATCCCACGATCCATAAAGCTCAAGTGAAGACGAATGAAACGCCGTTTGTGCTCCAAGACGCACTAAAACACGGACATTTAAAAAACTTAACAGCGGCAGATGTCCCAGCTCATTAAGCACGCACACATTTCACAGTCAGCACTTTACATTTGGATTATTTCCTCCGTTAAAAATAGTCAAAGGCGGGGCATTTTTAATTGTCACAGCACGAACGCAACTCATAAAAGTTGTTGTTGTGACTGCACTCATTTAGGCGTCCTGGTTTATATTCTCTCTTTTGCTTTAATGCTGCCTCACTGTTATGGCTTCGAGGGACCGTTAACGAAATCAAGACATCAATTTTCTTAGTTACACCTGTCTTTCTTCGCTGCGATAAAAAGTTAAAATGCTCGCAGTATAAAAGATCTATTGTGTCTGTAAGGAGACGGGGCGGATCATTCTTCTTAAAATGTCACTACCCGGTGCTCCGAGCATAAAAATATCTCGCTTTATTTTTCTCCATCCACCTCGACGGTGTTGCAGAGGTAGGATAAATCTTCGAGACAGTAATGTTCATTTTTAAGCCGAGAAAAATCAACAGTTTCTTTACCTTCGCATTTATACGGGATAAATGTGTTTCTTGTGATTGGGTGAGCCGACTTTTTTTTTTTAAATTGAATTCATCCAAACAAACACAGCATAAAAGAGTTAAAGCTTATGAGCTTATGGGGTAATCAAATCACACCGTGTGCATCGTCGTGAGTAAGATAGCATCAGAGAGCCACTGTGAATGTGACGCCACATCTGGAGTCTAAATGTACATATAGATGTTGTGCAACATCACAGTGTCTGACAGCACCACTGCAGGGGGGGCGGGGGCGGGAGAGACATTATCTCAGACATAATAACATCACATTGATGACATTATACATAACACGATAACAACACCCATTTGGTAATTTTCTCCAGACTGAGGCAGGAATAAGAGGAAACTTACCAGCAGGGGGATGACTCACTGACTGGAACATCTGTGGACATGAAGAAAACAGCAACCATGAGACAAACTCCTCCAACACAAAGTATGGACTTCCTTCTTTTCTTTTCTTTTTTTTTTAATGACTTTGCAACTTTGTTGTTTAGTGATTTTTAAAAATGATCTATTTTAATGTTTCTTTTTTTTTTTTTTCTTGATGCATCTGAAGCCCTTTGAATGTGCTGGAAATGAACTCCACTTGACTTGGATCAAAATAAGCCTGATGATCATTTATGTACTCGCTCTGCCAGCTGGTTAGTGGTTTGTCTTAACTATGAGAAACAGGACGTCTTCAGTTCAGAAACTTTCACTCATCTTGCAGGTGGAAACACACACTTAAGCATCCATTGCAGTCTCCCTGCACAGAAGTGCTCACACGCGCAGGCAACCAAAGCCTGAGTGACATCAGCCATCTGTTCCTGCAGGGGGCGCCGGAGGCTGATCAGCGGCAGCCGTCATGCTGGACATCCTGTCTCAGCCTAACTTTCAGTCAACCTATCAGCAGGCTGAGAGCTGGAGCTGGGGCGGGTTTTAAACCTCTTGATGAACCGTTACCTTTCAATCAGGTCGGTTAAATGCCTAACTATGGATAACACGTATCGCTCAGAAAAATCCCCCCCTCTCAGACAAATAATGTTTTTTTGTACAAGACTGTACACATGTTAAATATGAGATTTTTTGAACGTGGCGGGTATACGACTCCCAGCCTCCAGTGGACACTCACAGAACTGCAGTTTGTCGCCTTGGCTTTATTTGTCAACACGGAAGACATGTATCCAAAACATGTCTTACCGTAAAGAACTTAGTCATGGAGAAATACACAGGAACAGCTTTGTCCATAAAATGTCAGAAAAGAGTAGAATCAGAGTTTCCTAAAACTTGAAATGATAAAGAGGTGGCATGTTTGTATGAATCTGTAGCCCTGATGTACAGTATGAAAGGCTTTAGACGCTAACCCCTCTGGGCGCATCAGACCTCCTCAGTAGCTTCTAAGTTGGATCACTGAAAAACAGCAGAGGGACGAGTTTTTTTCAACAATGTTCAAAACATGTCTCATGAGTGCAGCACTCACTGCATCTACTGACTGACTGTTAAACTATCTGTGTTGACAAATCACAGAATCCTCATCACCTGTTGCTTGAAAATTAAAAAAGTTTGCAATGTTTGGGACATCTTAAAACATCTAAAAAAAAATAAAAAAAAGTCACAGATGTACTCTCACAGAGAACACATGAAAGGAAGCTGCTGTTCATTTCCTTTGCTTGCCACCGTGTAAAAAAAAAAAAAAAAAAAAGCGCCATCTGACGAGGGATCTGAATCTCAGCTGCTCTCAACTCTGGATTACATAACAAACCTCCTCTACACACTTTTATCAACACCCAGAAGTCTCCCTACACATCTCCACAGCCCACTTAACGGATTACCACACACACACTTGGTGAAGAAAAAGCTTTTTTAATTAAGTGCTAATCGCTCCACTTTGTCCCACAGACCTTCTCCAAGACCTAAATCTCCCTCTTTACCTAGCCGTGTAATTACTAGTGTCTGTTTGGCAACGTTAGCCAGGTGGTGAATAGATCATACTTACATCTGCATAACTTCATCCAATTAGGGGCTAAGTTAACTGTGCCCGCCTGTCTGCCTGAGGAGATCATTAAATCCTGCTAAAAGGAGATTAAAACAACACACAACCGGCTGAAGCCCCTCAAACAGTGAAGGGCTTTTCAGGAACTGACCGACTCGAGAGGAAACAAATCCATTTCCATTCAAAGTAATTCCATTTTTTAATGAGCTTCTCATCAAAAGTACATTCATGCTCATGAGGGTCTTTAATGTTACGCCAAAGACTTTTTTGTTTACTAAATTAAAATCTTCTTCTACATAAAATGCATTACCTCCAGGAGAAAGTGCTGCTGCATCCTTGGTGGCATTCCCCTCCTGTCCAGCAGGGGGCGGAGTTTTTACTGCTTGTTTTCCATCAGTGCCTGTTTGTGGTAAACTGTCCGTTTGTGGTTTGTCCTCCTTTTCTGAGGAGGCACACTCGACCGTGTCAGAGCTCATCCCTTTACCGTCCTCCTGATTTTTCTCCTCATCTGTCGTGTCGTCAAAGGAAAACGCTTCCCCCTGCTCCTCATCTTCCTCCTCTTCCTCCTCTTTTGGCGGTTGCTGAGGCGTCACAGTAGACATAATCCCTGAAAGAGAGACATTTTCAGGTGTAAGTAATTCATTTATTACACAACATGTCACATGAAGGGAACAACTGTAATGTCAAAATGATTCACAACACAATGGAAACAAAGCTGGGTGAAGAAGAAGATAAGGAGACTGAAGGCTTCAAGAACAGAATAATACCTGAACTGATGACAGGGGGAGTTAAGACTTTTTTTTTTTTAGGGATTTGCAACCCTTGAAATATTGCCCTTCTCCCAATGAAAAAGATTTATAAAAAACAGGATTTCACATCAGGTTGGAACCATTTTCCCCTCTCCTGAATCTGAGAATAAGATGCACTTTACATGAACTCAGGAGACACCGCTGCACACTTTTATGTGCTTTTCCAAACTGCTGACATTTAGATCCCCCCCCCCGCCTTTTGTGTGATTAAAAATTAGTTTGGAAAAGGTCAAAAAAGGTAAATGGACTCTGGGCTGCAATCCTGTTTGGCCTTATAAACAAACTAAAGCTGCTTAACAAAATCAGCCAAGTTAAAAATACCTTGGAGATAAAAAATCAAGTGTTGTGCTAAATAACACTGGCAATGATCGCTCTGTGTTTACAGCACTAATGTGGTCTAAAAACCTCATTCATAACTACAGGGAGTGAAGTGTCGGCCCGACTCGGTGTTCTCTTTAGTGCCTATAAACATCCTTAATTGAGCATCTGTTTCAAACTGTTTCTAAACACACGTGAAATATAACTGCAAACATGAAACTATATCACAGGTGGAGAGGGACAGATAAACAAAAAAATAATCCTGGATATAAAACATGGCATACGGCTGCTCCTGAGACTAATAGTTTAATCCATTGACTGTGAATATGAACGGATGAAGCCTGAGTGACGTCATCCATCTGTTACTGCAGGAGCGTCCGGGGAGTCATCGGCCGTCGCCGTCATCAAAATCCTGTCTCAGCCTAACTTTCAGGTTTTTTGCCTCTCAGGTCAGCTTCACACTCAACTATGGCTAACATGTATTTATTAATATTTTCAGTAGCACCTAGTAACTAAATTAGTGCATGTCCATGGGATTCTGTTTGTGGATGTGTACTGTGTATACCAGCCTGTGTGTGTGTGTGTGTGTGTTGCATGATTTCACAGAGTGTAAAAACCAAATTTCCCTTTGGGGATCAATAAAGTCAATCTTCTTCTATTTCAATTATATTGATTCCACCTCTGTTGCTGTCATATGCTGCGTTCAAGTTGAACAGGGAAGTGGGAGATTCCAAGTCAACAAGAATGCCTCGAGTTGCCGAGTTAGAATCCAACATGGCTGCTCCGTGCATCAACCTTACGTTAAAGTTGTCACTATCCTGTATATTAGCCGCTTGCTCCTCTTTTTGAGTGATCAAATCAATCACACCGATGGTCTCGTGTAAGATACTCCTGGAGGTATCAATGTTGTTTTTTTTCCGACTTGCAACTGGAACACGCTCAACTCATTCCCAGCTCCGAGGTGAATGGAACGCCATCAATAATGTTTTTCCTTGAGTTTGATTCTCCTAGCGTCTGATTGGCTAACGGTGGGACAGTATAAAGTGCTGCACAGAAAGTTACACTGTAAAAAGCTAAACTTCTTCAATATGCGTGTTTATGTGACTCCTGCAGAAAGCCTCAAGTGGACACTTGGAGAATGCAGCTTTTTTTTTTGCACTTCTGCATCTCCTTCATTTTTCAACACCGGAGGTTGTCTCTTGGTTAAATCAAAGTAGAGGAAGATTAATAAAGATACACACACACACACACACACACACACACACACACACACATACACACATACACGCCCTTCCAGAACAGAACTCAATTACCTAAGTCTCATTTTTCATTTTTGTCTTATCACTGAAAGCGTGTACAGAGGACAAAAAGACAAGACATTACAGGTATTTATTCAAACACAATTTGTTTATACCGAGAGTTGTTTTCAGGACAAACTCAATGGAAAGCTCATTCTTTAAATTGACAGCCGTAATCATGTAAATTAGAGTTATTCCGGGCACAGTTTGAAATAAAATGTAAATTTCCCATAACACACATGCCCTCAAGGTATTAAAATGCTGCAGAAAACAGCGGTTCTTTCATTATTTCACAAAGAGGGGGGGATTTTCTGTAAATGTTAGGGTGCCACTCCTGAGCAGCATCTGCTTTGCATTTTGATTAGCTCAGAGCTGCTTCCAGTGCTGGAACATTTCTGGGCCTGATCGGGCTTTTTGTCAGGCTCCTTTGGGAAAATGAGAGCATGGAGCGGAGGAGGCAGAACACGGGCCGGCTTCGCGGGGGAACAGCTCTGTGGATTGTGAAATTCACTGTCAACACTAATTATGTAACCTGGATACAAGCAAGGCATGTCGTGATGTCACTTCTGGCTCTCCTTATCTTTTTCCTGCTGACGGGCTGAGTTTGGACACTCTTAGTAAGAATAGAGATGTGATAAGTCAAAGTTTTGAACCTACAGCAGATCACAGCGAGAGCGCTGACTCAGACGCTAAGTGATGTAACACTGAGGACACGTTTTACATCAGAACTAACCGAAATGAACTCCTTCAAAGTAAGGCATAAAATAAAATAAATAAAACCACAGTACACACCTATATTGTGTTTTTACACTTACACAGAGATGTTTAACGAAGAAAAACAACAACACTAAACAGCGAAAACTAAGAAAGCGTCTAAGAGAAGGAGGATGAGGACAGGCTGACGAAAGGCTAAAGGCTAAAGGCTAATGCTAACGCTAACGTTAGCCAAACTCAGCAGACTACGCCCGCAGTTGACCTGCACACACTGTCATCCTGCGTTTTCAGTGTTTTTCTTTAACTGTAGACTCGTCCGTATTCGAGCGTTTGTTGAGCCCTACGCTCAAACACAAAACTGTTCATGTTCACGGAAGAGCTAACCAATCAAAAACAAATAATAAATGAAAACAACAATGAACATGCTGTCCACTTGAACATTTGACCAACGAGAAGAAGTAGTTCCTGCAGATGGAGACCAAATGAAAGGGGAGACATAATTTAAACCATCCCTTTAAGTAAATTATAGACTTTAAGCTTTACTGCTTTAAACCAATGCTCTGCCTGTTTACAGCAGCCTCCTGGGTAACAAACAGTTTTCCACGGTCGGCCACGCGTTGGTCCAGTAAACAATGACTCTTTTGTGGAGAGAAAAACTTCAGTTCGGCCTGAGAAAGCTTTCTTTCTACATTCGTCACCGCAGTTCTGATTAGCTCACAGGTCATTCGCTGTTCTCATGTAAAGGGGGGGAAATGGAGGATTTTGTTGAGAGAAAAAAAAGCAGCACAATCTCTTAAAGGAAAACAAAAAAAGGATCATTGGTGGGAAATGTCATTGCTAATATACTTTCATTGACTCAATAATTATTCTTCATTTCTAACTGGAGCAAATGGAGACAAATCTTAAAAGGTTCCGTTAATTTTTTTGAGAGATTTTAATATTTCCACCTTGTTTCTTGGCTGATTCCTTAAAACCGTCCCATTTCCTCACACTAATACTTAAACAGAAACCCAAAAAGTTTCTCACTAACAAAAAAAAAAAAAAAAAAAAGAAAGGTCCTTCTCAGAATCAAAATGACAGGTACTCTAGGCAACCGTCTTTGAAGGGAAGGCATTTGGACAAGCCATCAAACAGACTCCGGCTTAGAAAAATAAAGAGCCCCGAGAGTGGAGCACTGTGTGAAAGCTATTCTTGAGGGGAAAATAAGACACATCACAGAATAGAGAGATGAAACCAACTCCTACACACCCTGTCCCTGACCTACATAGAGCTCTGAAAACGTGGACTGACTGTGGGATGTTGTACGGAGGAACGAGTGACATGTTTGCATTTTGCACAGGTGATCTGAGGGACACAAGGACACACGTCTGCGGCGTGGCATCCTGCAGAAAAACATGTTGTTTTTTTTCTTTCTTTCTTTCAAGTGAAAAAGTTCTTAGATTTGGGGTCATCTTGTATTTTTCCTCCACTTTTATGAATGCAGCTTGTGAAATCTTGGCTTGACTTATTTCTTTTTGGAGAGTTGGCATTTCAGTCATGTCTCCAGCACCTCTCAGGTTCCTGTTTGCAGACCAGTATGGAGCTCAGAAATACAATCTGCTTTAAAATCTCAAGTTTAGTGACACGGTTTAGAATCAGACAAAAAAAAAAAAAGCAGGTTTCAAATCAAAGCTTTTGGCCTGGATTTCGCAGATCAGCTTACCTGGATATTTAGTTCTAGCCACTGATTTACAGAGTGCAATGTTTCACCAGGACTCGCAGTAGTGATAATGACGGATGGATGGAATGTTTGACCATCTGCAGGCAACCTTTGCCGCCATTGGTCAGCTGCATTCGGGGGTATCAATAGACAATGGCAGAGAGCAGCAGCAGCTGGTGACGACTGAATAAACACCATTTGGAAAATGGAACAGAAAGTCACAGAGAGAGCTGCTTCTTAAAGCTCGTCCTGAACAGAAGACGACATGCCAAAACCCTCCTCAGACAACAAGAGACCAGTCAAACACTGACGGCGACAAACGGTGCCAGGCAGAGACGTTGATCCTGCCTCGGGCGCTTCTTCCTGCCGTCAACTTCCTGGAGGACTTCTCATCAAGAGATACTAACGTCACAGGAGACTGGAATCAGCTCCTGGAGAACTGAAGGAACATCTCGTTCTGATGAAACACATCAAGATCACATCGAGGAGACGTTCACAGACATTTGGTCCTTTCGCTTTCGCTTGATTATTTAGTCGGATGAAAAACGATCAAACTCTGAAGAAGCGAAGACTATTGCATTATACATTATGATCGTGATGAATATTTAAAATGTCACTTTCAATTAATTTCTGAGGACTGTTTCGCCGAAGGCTGCGTTGAATATCCAATCAGCGTAAAAACACAACATAATAAGAGTGTTTTCTATGCATATCTGACACAGTCGACTCTCACCTTCCTCCAGGTTCGCCTTGTTCAGACGGGTGTTTATTAATAATGTGCCACTCTCTCTGGCCTTCACGTGCCCTCTGGTAGAGAGCAGCTCTTCAGTGATGTGCTGCTGCTGTCACCTTAGTCAAGGACACAATGGGACCTGCCATCTGCCATGTGTGCACACAGCACAATAGAGCGCTGGACTAGTGTTTGTGTGTGAGCCGCACTCAGCAACAACAGGACTGAGATAAGAATGTCCCGGCTGTGTTGACTACATGATGCATTGGAAGGTCAGATAAATGCATTTCAGATTCGACCGGGGGAGACGGCGCAGAGTCTTTGTCTTTGAGGAGCTCTCCCTTACAGTTTTCAGCCGAGTCGACGATGACTAATAAAACCTGTAACACGAGGCGATTATGTGATGATTCAGAGTTTCTGGATCGCAAAAAACCCAGAGACTCAGCGACCTGCACTGCTCCTCCTGAATTTGAAAATGTATGAAAATAGAAAATACGGAGCAGTTGAAGAGATTCCTTCTTTCTTAGCGTAGATCATCAAGCAACAGCTCGTCAGTGTTCAGATGTAAACTCGCTCAGAGTACACAGGTTCAAATCTGTGTTTTACAGAAGCTGGAGTAAAGAGGTCTAACTTTGAGTCAAGCTAACGACAGGCTGAGAGCTGGAGCTGAGGCGGGTTTTAAACCTCCCGATAAACCACATGAAGATCAGTATACTGAGAATATTTGTACACAGATGACGCTTTTATTCTGCGAGTGAATCACTGCCTCCGCCCAACTTAATAACTTTATCTGTCACCACCCGTAAGATCAAGTACGAGAAATTCCTCAAAGCTTCAATATGACGTTTCCTCTGCGTGGGTGAGGAACCTCATCTATAACATCTGAGATCCCATAATAGAAGAACGGCGTGCTCTACAGCGACAAAGATCTAAAAGCTGTGATGTAAACAGTGTGTTAAAATGTCGGGTTTTTTTGATGCAGCGGATTGCCTTTGGCGTCAGTCATTCCGTCTGATACGATGTCAGACTTTCTTCAGGTATCAAACCTGCTTTCACTAAAAGAAACACAGCTGAACGTTGGTGGCGTCTGTCAACTCAGACATCACATCAGGAAAATATACTCCCGAATTCAAGCTGTCGTGCGTTTCTTTTAACGTCTGCCAAAGCTAATCTGCCCTCCATTATGTGGATGATGAGGAGTCAAGACTGTAGAAACAGTAAAGTCGTGAAAGTTTCGCCCTGATACACGATGAGGTGATTTATAAACAGAGTGTTTTCATGGCATATTGTGTGACTCCCTTCTTTTTTATAAAGGCTGATGATGTCAGTGAAACGTCGGTGTGTTTTCTCGAACAGGTTCAGAGACTTCAAGTTCATCACATTTATTCAGGATGAATCAAATGTGTCATCCCATGAATGCAAAAAAAAAAAGAAAGATGAAAATAATGAACCCTGACCCCATCGGAGGAAGACTCAGTCACACCTCCACAGTCACACACTGATGGTCGAGGCTGCTGTGTGAAGTGACCATTACAGGTGACTTATCCCATCTGTATCTAACTGTGACTTGTGTTGTTCTTCGTATCTAACCGGTACTAACACCCTGACACTTCTTCTTCTTTAACACTTTATTCTTATTGATTGGTTAAATGGTTTGGTATAGTTGCACTGTCATTATTTGCTGCTCTGTCTGCCCTGAATTCCCCCCCGGGGACAAATGAAGTTTTTTTTAATTGAATTTGAATTGAATTGAATTGAATCCAACGAAGCAGCAGGAGCAACTTAGAGTTAAGTGTCTTGCCCAAGGACACGTTGGATCATGTGGCTGCAGGAGTTGGGAATCTAACCCTCGACTCGACCAACTGAGTCTCTTATTCTGATAAGTATGGGTACCTACAAGTGTCATGTTTGGATGCAATGTGTGGACTTGAGTATCCTTGTTTGGAGCCTTGATGCACTTGCACACAGGGTCATAAACCGGAGAGATTGTCCCTGTGACACAAAGCTTCAAACATGTCTCCTTAAAGTTCACACGAGATCCTTGTGAAGGTTGAACGTTATTCACAAAGCTGTTCAGGATGAAGCGTCTTGTCAAAAGCTGACGAGAAAGAGGAGACGTGTTCTCCAAACAGCAGATCAGACTCGTGCAGACACTTCCGTCCATCTCGGAGTTTTTTTTCAGTGCAAAGTGAAACATGCATGTTGAGCTTCTCTACGTGTGGTTACCTCCACAGGTGCATCTGATCATGAATCAATCCTCTCTCACCTGCTGATATCACCATCACGTGAAGAGGCTGCTGTGATTTCAAAGTGTTTATAATTAAACTGTCTGACGAGATTCTGTGGGGTTTTTTAATACATTTTGTTGGATTGACCAATCACAGCTTCTGTCCTACCTAACAACTGTGTACATGATAAATCATAGTATTCCAGTTTCTGATCACTGCCTCGTATTATTTACACAGGCGCCTACGATGGTTCAAACTGCAGCAAACATACATGTTCAGCACAGACCTGAAAAGGTCAACGTCTATAAACGTCCCTTTTTGGATGGCGGGAGCTCAGTCTGTAGGGACTTGGGCTGGGAACTGGAAGATCGTCGGTTCGAGTCCCAATGCGGACCAAAAATATGGGAGTTGGTCTGGTAGCTGGAGAGGTGCTAGACGAGCACTGCCGAGGTGCCCTTGAGCAAGGCACTGAACCCCCAGCAGCTCAGGGGGCGCTTCCAGTGGGGTCAGCCGCCGCACCCTGACATCTCTCCATTAATGCACGTCCACAGGTCCTGCTTGTGCATGTGTGAGAATCAGGCCTGTGTGTGTGTGTGTGTGTGTGTGTGTGTGTGTGTGTGTGTGTGTGTGTGTGAGAGAATCATGTCTCTACAACAACAATGTCCCCCTCTGGGATTAAAGAAGATTAATAAATATATAGATTTAAAAAAAAATCTAATTCTTTGACTACAGAAAGACAGAACTCAGTTTCTTCACTGTTCCAGTGGTAAGACGCTGACACACCTGGTTGAGGCCAAACCTGTGCAGGTAGATCAGCTGTTCTCCAAGTAGCAAAACCTGGTTTCTCCAAATCCAGAGAAAGGCTTCTCTCTGTTTCTGAACTCTGCGTATGATGTTTACTGTACATGCACAAACACAAACACGGGACATTTAACAAAACACAATTAAAACCATGATACTCGAGTCCACGTCTGTGTCTGTGCATCAATAAAAAAGAACCAATAAGTGAAATGCCTGATCAAGTTTCTTCCCCACCATTACTGACAACTTTTGGACATGTTTGCTTCAGATGACGTCATCAGACGAGCTGTCAGTAAAACAGACAAGTCGGGTTTTTACTGGCAGGATGCAAGTGTGACTTCCAAACATCCCTGACTGTATCCTTCGATGGGTTAATTATCTAAAACTCCCAGAGGAATGTAGACAGTGTGTAATGTAGCCCAGCAGTAAACATTTGGCAGGCGTGTCACCAGTATCAAATGACTGATTGTGTACTTGAGCACCAAGGCCTTTGCACGTGTACATACGAATGCATGAGAGCCAGTTTTGGTGGGGTGAATGTGTGGCAAAAGGAGAGAGTTCCCATTGATAGTGGAGTCTTTGTGGTAGCTTCAGGCCATGCATGCAAGGATTGTAAATGTCTGCTTGAAGTGCTGCACTGTGACTAAGGAGAAAAAAAATCTGATACAGTGAGTCCATGGAGCTGGAGGAGGGAGGGGGGGGGGCACTTGGACATCCGGCAAGTGAAGCAGAAACAGTGCCCTAGCTTAAAATGCAAATGACTTGGTCAGAGGTCCTTTCTCACCCCCTTTCCCCTCCCTCTCTTTTCTGTTCAGAGCACAGGGGCAGCGTGAAATCCATCCTGGGAGGGGCTATTGTACTCCGGGAAGCAACCGTCAAGAGTGGAACTGTTCGGGCCAAGGGAAATCTCTTTTTATAGCCCGAGGATGTGGAGGAGCAGTGCAGCTGACCAAGAGGTGAGCTTCCCAGACGAGCCGCCCCAAATCTCATCCCTCATCCTTTCCTGGTGTCTGTGTCTCAGGAGCTGCTGCTATCACAACAAGGCCTCACGCTTCTTTAGCCCCGGCTGGCTCAGGTTTAATCGTCCGTGATGAGTGTGTGCTCTGCCAAAGAGGGCCACACGTGGATCTTCTGCTTCCCGTCCTCTCCTCCTCTGCCTTCTCTTGTCCTCTGTGAGCGGCTGGACTCTGCAGGCACAAACCAGCACTCCCACTAACAACCCCCCCTCATACTCCACTCCATCAATGGACAAAAGCTGCTGTCTTTGCAAGCATGCTAACCGTGCTTAGAGAGAGAGGAAGGAAGAGGAGGATAGAGAATACAGGAAGGAAAGAGGGGAAAGTGTTTCCAGGACAACAAACATAAACGCCTCTCACCTCCTTGTCCTCAGTGGTGTGTCCTCCGAGAAGCTTCAGGCACTCCCTGGTGACCCTTTAATCCTCCCATAAACTCTGTGTTTTCACTGCACGCCCGCCTCCAGCTCACTCATCTTTGTAGTCTCCTGCGAAGGCTGCTAGTAGCTGAAACAGATTGGATTCCTCCTCTGCTGTTTACTTTCCCACAACTTCTCCTCCTGCACCGTGTGCACTGGCAGCTCTAGATGAGGTAACCCTTTTTGCTCCCTCCCCCTTTTTCCTCTCAGCCTCTCTCTGCTCCTCTGCATGTGTTCCTCCCTCTTATCTCCCCCCCTCTCTCTTTTTTAAACATGGGTCCCTTTCACCCCCTCAGTCCCTCCACTCTCTCATTCTGTCCTTTTCTTTTTGGTTTCCTCCCCTCTATCCCAGACCCCTGCTGCTGCCCAGACAAGCAGCACAAAGCAGGGTGAGGGCTCTCTCTGCAGCCGGGCCAATAGCAGAGTGACAAAATCAAGCGTGCAGCCAATGACAGGCCCTGTAGGTGGTGTTTGCACCAATCAGAGGAGAGCCTCGGGAAAAGTGGGCTGAACAGAAGGAATTAGGGGTAACGCTGTGTGAGAACACTTCCGTGTGGGACTGAGCTTGTCTGAACTTGATACAGCTGATTGATTGGCGGGATTTAAAGGGAAAATGATGCAATTACACACGTGAGGTTAAGTGTTAGCACATTGAATTAATACAACAAAAGGGATTTACTTGGTGAAAGGCAAGACTTTATTGTGAAACATCGTCGTGTCCAGCCTATTTGTGCAAGTTATCAAGGCTGAGACGACAATCAAGATTCATTTATCGACTAATACGAAACCAATAACGTTTTTATACAACCTCATTGATGTCTGTCTGACTGTCTCTGTGGATGTTGTTGTATCCGTGCATGGGTGTTACCTTGTTACATTACAAAGTTGACTCAGCTGACTTCATCTTTCATCTCTTACATGTTTCAGCTGGTCCTGAAGAAAATACAATACAGTAAGTGTCAGGTTAAATAACTAATTACAGGTGAATGTGTGCATTGTTAGCTTTTATTTACATTTTATTATTGGATGTTTTGGTTCTTTTTACTTTGGGGAGTCAGCAGGAGAACATGGACCATGACCAGGAACATGCTGGTTGGTGTGGATGGATACTGGAAAAAAACTCAGCTAATGGATTGTACATCATTCAATATCTCTGTGAATTGTTCTTATTTCATTAAAGTTATCTGAAACAAATGATGTTCCTTCTCTGCTCCATCCAGTGGTCACATGACAGGCTACGGATAGATAAATACAGAGGCTATATTTCACTGTTATGTATTAAATTATAATTATACTAGAAGTTACTAATGTAACATACCTGGGACAATTAAATGTTAGAAATAATTATTTAATATAAACACCTTGTGTGTGTAGCCTTTGCTTTAGTTATCTGTTTAATATTTATAAAGATCATGGTTAAAATGATGCATTGATAACATGTCTGACCATTACCGGTCAAGTTTTGGATATTAAGGAACAGGAGTTTCCTGGCCAAGACGGTAAATTTAACAGCCATGTGTCTGACGTTTATAACAAATCCATCCGTTTGAAAATCGGTTGAAATCTGATCAAGTTAGGGTTATTTAAATAGTACACGTACCGTTGAGATCAATGCGCTGAGCGGGGCTAGCTGTCTGACCCAAGATGGCCGCCACGTTGCTACGTCGCTCCCCATCGACCCGAGGACATTGACGAACAGCGCGAGTGAGACCTCTAGTGTTTATATCATCTATGGTCATGAAGTCCTCCTGTCCCACATGTCTCCGCCCCACCCCCCCTCTCATTTCTTTCTCCATCCGCTGTCCAGTCTCTACAACAGGGGTGTCCAAAGTGCGGCCCGGGGGCCATTTGTGGCCCTTGAGTGGATTGTTTGTGGCCCTTGACTTCAAAATGAAGAATCAGAAGATTTTGGCCCCAGGCCTCATCAGATGGCATGTTTCGTTCTTTTTTTTCTTTTTCATGTTAGCGAGGGAGACCTATAAAAGCCTGACTATTCTTTCCAAAAAATTAGAACACAACAGTTTCCCCACTGCAATTAGTTATTGTGTATTTACATTATTTTTTGAAGAGGTCAAAATACAAAAAGTTCCTTCCAATATTTAAAAAAAAAACAACAAAAAAAAAACCTGTGGCCCGTGAGCGATTCTAACGCGACAATTTTGGCCCGCAAGAAAAAAAGTTTGGACACCACTGATCTACAATAACACTCACTCAATAACACTAACAGCTCAAAAGTGGAGGGTCCATATGGCTTGGTGGTTCCGACGTGCACGGAGGCTGCGTTCTGGTCGCCGTGGGTTCGAGTCCGACCTCGGTCATTTGCTGCATCATCTCTCCCTCTTTCTCCTCCCAACATGGCCTCTCTCTTTTCACTTTCTTGTTTCTGTTTTAACAGAAATAAAGTGCTGAACTTTTTGAAAGGTCTCTGAAGCTTTCAGGTTGCAGAAAATTCTCTTTAGTGTTGAACAAAGAACAAAGGCAGGTCAAATGAAATTAAATAGGAATGACTGACAAGAATAAATATTAAATAACTGGAAACAGTGAATTTAATTTCTGTTTTATCAGGCGCCTGAACTTCACAAAAAAATATGAAATAAGCCCTCCGGTATTGTGCATAAATAAAAGAAACATTGTTCATGTGAATTGCTGTTTTACTCGTGCATAAAAAGCAATTATAGATGAAAAATAATCCCTGACAAACCCAAAATGATGGAGTTGGAATCAGGCTCTGCTTTTCTAAAACCCTCTGAGCTTCAGTTTGGTTCATTATAAATTTGACTTTCTTCAACATTAATCTGTTGCACTTTTAATCTCAGTCGATTATTGGGTTTAGCAAAGCTTTGTTTTTCATTTTAAAGAACTTTTTTGTTCCCAAGTGGAATTTGTTGTGCAGTCAGGTATAAAACAAAAACCCAGACGTGAACATGAGGCTTACGATGATTCATAAACTGTATTTCCCAATAGTTAAGACACTTAGTTAATCCTCACTGAGCTCATTGCAAAACATGACACCTGGTTTACAGGGTGTGGTCGACCAGTCATGCAAGGACAGAAGTCAGGAGAACGCTAACCAGAGTGCTCCGAGACCGAGTCAAGACCAGGTCTGTAAATATCATCTGGTGCAGCAGGCGTTTCCCCTCACTTAGACCGTAACACCGGGGGAAGGTTGTCGTCATAACTGGGGATAAAAATAAAACTACAAATGAATTGATGTTTTCGGTTCTTTTACAAAAACTTAACTCTCTTCAAAACAAAGTGATGATGTGGGAAAATAGCCTTTTAAGTGGTGGTCCGGAGTCTGCCCAGTCTGAGAATCATGATCCCGACAAGAGACCAAGACCTCCAAAAACTGGCCCCGGTACCGGTCTTGAGAGCAAGACTACACCACTGAAGGATGAGGTTAGATGAAGCCTTTCATTCATAATGTAAGAATCATTTTACCATAATCACATCTATGGACCGCACAGTGAACGGCTTCTGTCAGCTATTTTTGTCCCTTTGCTGACTTCACCACTGTCTCTGTTTCTGCCTTTGATCACATCCATGAGAGCTGCAGATTGTGACGCACAGCGCTGGAGGACGCTGCAGCGCGAACACAAAGCAACACGCCAGGTCAAGTCAAGGAAGTCAATCGCATTAATTAAACGTGAAGCTTCTTCAAACTAGGATTAGAGTATTCCTGTGCGTGCTCTTTTAAGGACGTCTACACGGGAGAATTAAAAAAAAACACACACACAGCTGATGCCATACTGTTGTCCAGAAGATTTATTAAAACACGTTGAACAAATACACAGGATACAAATAAAAAGATGACGAGTCACTTTTTTTTTTTTTTCATTCAATTTGCTATACAGCACAAATATCAGAACCATAACACTGCTTGGAGCTCATTGTCTGTAAATGCTAGATACACTACGCCGCCTCCTCGGAGTGAAGCGTCATCAACGCTTCACATGCTGTGCATTCGCTGCAACAAAGGTGCCTTTTAATCAGGGTCTTTTGGTAGCTTTTGAAGCCATGTTGATAAGCATGTACATACATTGTTAACATATTTATATTAGACTGAAGCCTTTTTTTTTTTTTCTTCGTACGGACGTTACATTCATACTGACTTCAGTTTGATTGCATTATTTCAGAGTATTTTGTTTTTGACGTTGTCACTCCAGAGGGGGAAACGGACGTGGTTTTGATTGATGAGCACATTACTGTGTACTGTGCACACTGCATTTCCATGGCAACACCGTCCGGCAGACATTCATCTTGTTTTTTTTTTTTGTTGTTTTTTTTTTGTTTGTTTTTCAGATTGATACATAAATCTGTTGAGATGGACTCATCTGAAAAATCCTTCAAGTATTTACATGTTTCTGAGGTTCTATCTGTCGAGAAACCTAATACATGTCATGGTCAAGTAATCGATGGCTAAACGAGGAACGTAACAGCACTGATCAACACTTAGAAAGAATTGTGCAAAAAAACTGGCATGATGCTCTTTTGAAGGGTCGCCTTGCGGTGCGTTCAAATTCAGTTTCGATTCGTATCAGCACATTAAAATTTTAGCTCAGGATTTGAAATGGAAAACAAGTAAGAAAATACACCCATCGAGTCTGTACAATGCCAACGTTTCAGCTTAGATCGGTCACAGTCGTCTCATCAAATAGCTCCTGCTGCATTGGCACTAACAATAATAATAATAATAATAATACAAGTAATGCCACTGGTCTTTGGAAGAAAAGAAAAAAGACACGCGAGCCGCAGCGCTTTGCACCGTGAGTCCAAACATTCAAGCAAAGCCTTCGTTGAAAAGGTCAAGTTTGACTCGGTGGACACAGTCACCTTTGCACATTAATAGAAGCAGATGGAAGAGACGAAGATGTGAGCATGCCTTCACTTCAGGTACAGCAGCTTTAAGAAACCCAAACATATATGAAACCGAGGGCATTATTTAAAGCAGTGCAGTCCAACTGTGGTCCTTTACAAACTGATAAACAGGAAGTACGATCACGGTCAAGTGAAGACTGCGGCGCAAACGATGTATTCGTCTCACGGCGGCCATTTTTCTCGGACGTTTAAGCTCAGGTGACGGGAAGTAATGGGCGTAGTTTGACAGGACAGTGGACAGAGCGGGAACTGCGGCCTCTGTGCATAAAGTGCGACGCTGCAGCTTTTTTTTTTTTAAGCATTTTGTGGTGGTTCCCGCGTTGGAGCGTGACGTCGGAGAAAAACAGCCTCGGTGTGATCACGATGAATGAAAGTCTGCACCCTCTGTGAAGGAAAGACGCACGTGAATCATCCTTTTAAGTGGCACCGAGTAATCTTATTTTACCTTATCATAAAAAGAAGCTCATCTTGAGACAAAAAAAAAAAAAACGAGACTTAATGAGACTGCGCCTGAAGCACACATGTTCTTATTCAGTTTCTAACAAGGACAGGGAGCTGGGAAAGTCCCTGGATGTAAGTAAGAGGAGGGGGGGGGGGGGGGGGGAGGGGGAAGCCACCTTCCACTCAGGACTGTTCTCAGTTAGCCCTGTGTGTGGATGTCGACCAGATGAGTTCCTGTTTATAGTGCAGTCTCTCTGGTCCCGACCTGGGGTTAAGCTCTACAGCCACTACTAACATTCAAATATAGTAAGAATCACAAATATTGTACCGTACACAGGAATACTCAGTCTTCTCTTGAGACGTGTTAGAAATCATTTCTGTAGCTTCTACATCTTCGTTTCCACGGATTCCTCCCCATGTTTGTGTACATATTTCACTAAGATTAGACCTATGTGAGGTAAAATAAACAGCAGTCTCTGAGTATATACAGTACAAGAAGCCAACCCTTGCCAGGCAATCTGCACGTGCAGCAGGAATCACTTTCTCCACTTTCACCAGCGGGTGGCAGTCTTTCGAGGATTCAGACAGACTGTGTCCAGCTACTGCATACGTGATCATAGCTCGTGAAGCTGTCAAAAGCAAATCGTTTGTTTATCCACTGCTTAGCACATGAGTGACAGGAATTCATTTGAAAGAACAATATTGGCCCTCAAAGACTGTTCGGACTGTGACTAAAGCTGTCCTTCTTCGTTGATGGGCACAGTCACAGTGTAGAGAAAAACCAAGCAGGAAGGCGCGGAGAACGGAAAAGTGGAAGCCAACGAAACACACATCTGCAGATTAAAATGAGCATCAGACTCTCAAGTCATGTCAGCTTCCTTGAGTTTCACCTTGTTCTGCAGGGCTGAGGGTGATGGAGGAGGGAGGGGGGGGAAATCAGCTTCTCCTAATCCTCCGCCCCGCAGCACGAAAGCAAACATCTACTGAAATACTTCTACAGAGTCCTTGAAAGATAAAAGTGCAAGTGTTAAGATAGATACATCTGCATGAATCAATAAGTCATCTTATCCGCAGACAGAGCGCTTGATTTAGAAGAGAGAAAAAAGAAAGAAAGAGGAGGACATGGCGGAGGAGACCCCGTCCCCACAGAGAGAGAGAGAGAGGGGGGGGGGGGGTCTGATATCTCAGCCGCACTGAGCGCGTCTAATCTTCAATACAGATGACATCACTGGGTTTGCCTGACTTGAGGTCAGGAGTGGCCACGTCTCTCAAGGAGTCGAGTGACTTTTTATCCAGATGGCTTGTAGGGGGCGGAGGGCCGTTAGAGGAAACTGAGGAAGGAAGGAAGGACATGATCATTATTGATCGTGACGAACCTGTTTCACTTTTTTTTTAAAAGCACACGAAAGTGTACAAAAATATGGGATTTCATGTGTTACTGTCAAAACAGAATAAGCAAAGCAACATCATCAGCATCTTATTTTAAAAAAACAAACAAAACAAAAAAACAGAACTTAAAGGGAACATACCCCAAATGTCTGCAAACCCTCAGTGTGTGTGAAACTAAGGTAAGTACGATAGGTCAAAGTTGAATAAGGACGTCGGTCTGTCAGCTGTGATGGATGTTTACAAGAAAGGAGAGTAAGGGTGAGAATTAAAATTCCTCGTTTGTTTCGTTCTGTTACAAAAAATGTTTCTCTTACCTGCATTGGTGGCTTTAATGTTTTTACATGTTGTGGTCTGAAGGCTCGTGTTGCTTTCCCTTTCTCTTCGCACGTCTGATCCTCATATGTGTGTGTGTGTGTGTGTGTGTGTGTGTGTGTGTGTGTGTGTGTGACAGAGTTCCTAGACTTCCTGATAGTCTTGTCAGATATTTTGGACGGAGTTGGGCTGGGCGATATTTTTGTCTCATTAAATCAGGTGAGAAAAAAAAGTGTTTCATCCTGAAGGCCTTCGTCAGAGTGCTGCACAGGTGTGCTGCCTTAGATTTAGAAAGCGCTCCGACACGCGGCGTCCTGCCTCATTCGACGTGCTGGTTCAAAATAAACAGGTTTTTTTTCACAACTTTTTTTTATTTCTGAGTTTTTTGTCGAACAGATTCGCCGCATGAGGCGGGGTGTCACGTGTCAGGCTGCCGACCAAAAACAACGAAAACACAAATCTATCCCAGCACACCTTTAAACGAAGGCCTTTACTCTGAAACATGGCCGCGCTCTCCACTCTGTTCTTACTTCTTTTTTTAACTTTAAAGGCAGGTGGGTCATTTTCAAAAAACTAGCTTGATCTTGAACGTAGCATCTAACTCTGTGCTTCCTCTAATGCCACGCCCCTCTTTTTCCTGCCGTTCCCTTTCACTCACAGAACATTATCCGTTGACTTTACCTGCAGCTCAAGACAGGAGGAGCAGTCGGAAAGGGGAGGGAGTTTTAAATGTGTGATTTAACAATCCCAATAAGATCGTGTGGAAGCAAGCTAACGTGACGCCAATCCACCAAAATGTTGATCCTGACTCTCAGCCCTGGAGTAAAGCTCGTATTGTATCCCTCACAGTTAGTTTGATTCAGTGTCCGGAGGTTTTGATGTCATCATGATGCAACATGTTTGTGTTGACGTGGACTCTCACCGCTGACGTAGGGTCCCAGAGGCATCTGACTGTAGTTGACCATGGGCTGTCCGCCTGGTCCTCTGAACCCTCCTCCGAAGCTGCCGCTGTACATCTGAGAGCAGCCGAAGCCGCCCTGACTGAACGTCTGAGAAAACAAACAGGAGAGAGAGAGAGAGAGAGAGAGAGAGAGAGAGCGATGAGTGATCTTCTTCACGCAGCTCTTTTTAAGGAGAGCCTTCTTTCCTGCGCTCAAATAAAACAGAAAACAAAGGGGCCCAACGTCGGGCTGTTTCCCTGGTAACCACAACAGTTGGTATGGCAACCAAATAAAACCCAGTCAGAGCTACCGCGGCGCTCTGCTGAAATCATCTCTTGTATAACGGAGAATTAAACATTCAGCCTCGCCGAGCGGGTCGGAGGAGAACATGAAAGTGAGACGACAGTGAAGCCTTTGTTCGATCCTTCAGAGGAGAAGTCAGTAAACAAGCTGTACACCTGGGGAGACTCCTCTCTGGGGGGGGGGGGGTCTTTTTTAAAAGGAGTCATGTGGTTGCTGAGTCGTGACTGCAGAATCCTTCCGAGTTTTCTGCACCGTGGCTTTTTTTCATTTTTTAAACGTTCGCACATTTCAGTGAGCATTGTTTCCTCTCCATTACAGGCAAGCAGCCTCGACCGCACTTTATAACAACACAAGTCCAAACTATCCAGGAAAGACACAAAACTGGTTTTCAGGTAGCTCCAGTGAAGAGACTAATAAGAAGCACATTTTATGATGGCCTCCATCTTTACCTGCTGCGGCGGGGGCTCGTTCCCCCGGCTGGTGAGGCGGCTCAGGATGCTGCGCTCAGACATCTGCAGCCGGGACGACACCGGCGGGATCCTGGACAGCATGTTGGGGAGTCGGGTTACGTCAGCTTTCATGTCGCTCAGAAGCTCCTCCAGCTGATTGAGCACTGCAAGAGCAGGAGAGGAGACTCCATGGATAAAAAGACAGGACGGAGCGTGTGAACGATGACCTCCCTCTCTTTTTTATTATCGTACAAATCCTTCACATTTTACTGAAGATTTTTCATGGAGAAAAAAAAAAACGAGAGTCACATTTCATTGTGTTAATTAATTTTGTGTTCTGGGGCCTGAAATTAAACACGGCCTATAATTACTGCCATTTAAAAATTAATTGACAAGAGAAATCAATAAGACTCACAGACAACAACAACAACAAGTGTGAAACAGTCTTTGACCTTGACCTCCTCCTGAAGTGTGTCTGACACTTTTTAAAATCACACGTCACACCTTCAAGACCCGACCGAGAAGTTTGTTCACCTTAAAAATGACGTGTTGTGTCTGAAAGAAGTTTAAATTCTCCCCCCTGTTGTCACAAAATTAGATTACAGACTTGATATCAAGTCGGGTGGACTCACGCCTCAAGTCCAGATCGTTGGACTGCTGTCGCGCTCAAGCACACCGACAAAGTTCATGCACGTGCACGAGCACGAGAACGTGCACGAGCACGGGTACAAAATGTGGACAGTCTTCATTGTGGGGAAGAAAATGGCTGACAGTAAGGCGTCATGTTCTCGGTGCTGTTCTCCGATGTGTGTACGTTGAACTCGACTCGTGTGTTTTTTTAAACATTTCTGAGTCCGCCTGTCAGTTAATCGGAGCACGCTTCATGATCACGTGACGCCATGTGTTGTGTAACGATGTTATGAACAGGCCCGCTCAGCCCTGCATGGGCACGGAGGAAGCTGTTTTTAAACCTCCTGACAGTGACATGTTCATCTTTGACTCATTGATGTTTCATGCACGACCTCATCAGAGTGATATTATCGGTGAGTCGTGTCCTTTTGGCAGCGAGACAGAAAAACCGTGGCGAGCTCGCACCTTTGTGCAGCACGGCGTTGGCCGGCTTGTTCCCGGCCAGAGACTCTTTGGACAGGTGCTGGTGGGACTCTGCCAGACACTCCACCTCGGTGAAACGAGTGTTGAGAGCCATGGCCGGGTGACTCGGGTCCTGGGTCATGTTCAGGTAGGCTGCCCGCCTCAGCTGCTCCTCGATCACCAGAGCCTGCTCCAACAACTGCAGAGAGAGAGAGAGAGAGAGAGAGAGAGAGAGAGAGAGAGGGACGATGATTTAACCCTTGAGTGAGTTGAGCCTCTGATACAGATTTCGGCTTGCCTTAAAGCGGCGAGCCAGGAACTTGTTCTTCATCTCCAGGTAGTTCCCCTTGTGCATCTCCGTCTTGAAGGGCTCATTGAGAATCGCGTAACGTGGGTCATTCTGAATGTCCTGCCAGCGAGCGTAGCCATGTCTGCGACGGATTCCTGGTTAAGGAAAAACAAACGGCAGCTCGCAAAAAATCCAGACAGAAAGAAAAAGTTTGACTTCTCTCTTTACAGTTTTTAAATATGAGGGCGTCGACCGGCAGCTCCCGCAGGTCACACGCCGTTTAATCACTTCAGCAGACGGCGAGCTCGTACATCTGGGAGGGGAAAAGGATACGTTACAATGCCAGCCAACAGCCAGTAGTCATGGCGACGGTGCCAGATGTCGTGCATCTTTCCAGACGACAGCGCCGCTCTCTCCTCCGTTTGCCACAGGGTGTGTAACTCTGAGTTCAGAGACAGAAAGAAAGAAAAAATCATCCTCAAGATGTTCGCAGCTGATAGCGAGGAGCGAGCGCGACTCCACGAGACAAAAACAAACTGCAGCGAGACTCCGGAGGACAAAAGTTAGGAGAAGAAGAAGACGTGGGAGGTAAAAGTGCAGACGAGAGCGATGTCTGCCGATATCTCCAAGAGGCTCCTTTTTTTTTTTTTTTCTTCCCTTTTATGTCGAGAAAGTTTCAAACTGTGGTCGAAATAAAGAGCGTTTTATTTCATCTGTCTTCACACACCAGCGGGCTACAACACTTTCCTAATGACTTAGTTTATCTCGTGACCCGGCTGAGAACGACACACACACACACACACACACACTGATCAGCACAGAGAGACTAAAACGTGCTGCTGAAATGATCCGACACTCTGCAGCCATCTCGTGTTTGTGAGCTGTGTCGCTAAAGCTGCAAGAACAGGTCTTCATATATTTACTCATCAGGCATCCGAAGGGACGTAGTCATGGCTCCATAATGTCATCATGCTGTTAACCTATGATCATTAAAACATGTGCCATGTACTTGAGTTAGTCCTTGAAGTTATACTGAACCCGACATCCCTTCATCCGTTAGCCTACTGTAAAGCGTTTTTTCCCCTTCAGGGCGGCGGAGGGGCGGAGCCTGTCTCAGCTGTCACTGGACCAGAGGACTGTTTGGACAGAGACAACTCGCTCTCACTTACATTTACTCAATATGAGACGTCGTTGTGACTGTGGGAGAACATGCTAACGGGGACTCAAACCCCGTTAGCATGTAGCCTCTTGAAAAAACTCAAATACCCTCGAACATGACGTGTGGTCTAAAACGGGAGGTGTCTTTTTGAGTCACCTTCGTTCTTACCTGTAAAACCTCCATCTGCGATATTAAACATGAACTTGGCTCTGTATCCATTTTTGTCCTCCTTCCTGCCCTCGTCGATCTCCTCCAGAGTGTCTTTGTCTCCGTTCAGTCGACCCTCCAACGCCTCTTCGCTCTTCACATCGTCTGCAACGACACCAGGAGGTGACCAATCGATCGTGTTTACGATGTTTGGAGCGGATTGTTTTGTTTTTTGTTTGTTTAAAGGACGGCGTATATACCTGGCTTGTTCTCCTTGTCTTCAGTCTTTGCAGGAGGAGAATCCCCGTCTGCTTTGTCTGAAGACTTCTCTGTTTCTCTGCAAGGCTCCACTGTTCATGAAAAAAAAGACTCCATCAAATTTACTTCAACAAACTTTGCAGATAAGAAAAAAAAAAAAGAGTTTGCATGCCCGCCCCGACCTTTAGGAGACGTCTGAGTGGACGACAGCTCTGTCTGTTTGGACTCTTTCTGGTGGGCAGATGGCTCCGTCTTTGCGTCGGGCGACTCGGTCCTGTCCCTCTCCTCTCCCGTTTTCTCCTCAGAGCTGGCCTTGCTCTCCTCGCTGTCAGCCGCCTTCTCAAGAGCAGGGGCCGACTCTGAGCTGGACGTCTGCCGAGGGAGAACCAGACGGAGGAGGAGGAATGTTTGACGAGGGGAAGAGAGAGAGAGAGAGAGAGAGAGAAAGAGAGAAGTTGAAAAAGGTGTCAAGGTTTGACAGGTTTCTCATCTGGGAGGACGAGCGGTTAAAGTGTCATGAAGCAGGAGAAGATGGACAAGATGGACAACGGAGACGAGAGTAAAAGTGGGAGGAATGAAAGGACTCGCCTCCTGCTCTGAGAGTTTCTTGCCGTCTTGATCTGCGGACTCTTTGTCCTCTGAAGAACCCAGCAGAGACTCAGTTTTCTCTAAAAACACAGAAAACAGCTGAAACTTGGAGGATGATTCAGCACCGACACTTTTGTTGTTGTTGTTGTTGTTGTTCTGACCTGGAGGGACGGGAGTGCCGGGCTGCGTGGCGACGGGGCTGGCCGGCACCGGAGTGTTTGGATCGGAGGATAAACTCTCAGTCAGCTTCTTCAGCTCCATGCCGATGGGAATCAGATCCGGGGAGCTCAGCTTCCCGTTTACGTGCTCAAACTCCTGCACCTGTTAGGAAAAACAAAATATGAACCAAACGTGTCTTTATTCCCTCGGCTGGATGCACCACACGTTTGAGTGTTTAAAGGATGCAGGACATTTTCCTCCAGACAAAAAAAAACTTCTCACACTCGAAAAGGACAAGCTCGTTTAAAAGATGAAAGTAACGATTTGTCCACTGGGGGGCGCCAAAGTTCATCACACAAGCTTTAAAGAATTCACTCAAAATGTAAAAAAAAAAAAAAAAAGTGAAACTAGCTCAAGAAGCTTCGACAACTTCGACAGGATTTTAGTTCCAATCCAGGAAATATCTCGTTCTTATTTCTTCATCTCGCTAAAAAGCTTTTAAAAACCTGAGTGAAAGCTTTTTATGGTGTCTGACGCGGCGGTGTACCCAAAGTGTTTTGACCTACTTTCTCTAATCTCACACAGCTCCTGCGAGGTGAGAGGTGTCTTTTAGTTGATTTATTTATTTATTTTTTTTTTTTGTTTTAGGAATACCTTTTTCCTGACGAGAGACATGACTCCGATCCTGGTGAGGACATGCTGACGAGACAGTCCTTCACGGGGGACTCCATCAGCGAAGGTTTCTGCTCCGTCTGCGCCCGGCTCACACAGGTGTCTCATGAACAGAGACACGTAGGCCCTGAAGAGCAAACCACAGAGTGAAGCCACAATATCAACTCTAAACAGCAGAAGAAGAAGAAGAAGAAGAAGAAGAAGAAGAAGAAGAAGCACCGCTCCTGTTTTTAGAAGGTCGATTCCAACATGTTCCCGCAGCATCCATGTCGGCTGTTTGAGTGACCTTTAAATGTAAGAGCGTTACCTGAACTCGCGCTCACTCTTCCCTCTCAGGTCTCGGACCAGCCAGTGGGAGTTGAAGGCGTCCTGAGGGGGCATCCCCCAGCGCATGATGGCATTGAGGAAGGCTTTCCTCTGACGGGCGTTGAACCCCAGGACCTGAGAGGAAGAGAGATTTACTTTACCGATCCCTGAAGGGATCGACTGAGTGAGCTGCTGAGCTGATTGGATGGGGGTTGACTGTCTTGTCCAAGGACACACCGGAGCTGGGTATTGAACCCTCGACCTTCCAATTGAGAGGCAACGACTCTCCCCACTGAACCACAGCCGCCCCCCCGAGATGAGGGATAAAAGGACTTGACTTGAGCTTTTCTAGTCTTCTGACTACTCTAAGCTCTTTTACCCCGCAGGTCACACCGACACATTTCAACCAGAGGAGAGGCTGCTGCGTCCAGAGACCATCAGTGTTAACTCTTATTGAAGCCATTTGTCCGTCCGCTCCCATTCCTTGTTATTTAGACTTCGGGCCTCGCTGCGGGCTGAAGTGATGATGTCATCTGAAGGTGTGGCTCTGGCTTTTAATGGAACCCACTCTGCACCTCATTTTGTAAATGCAACATTCTTCATGTGAATAATTGATGCTGCTCTTTTATCTGAAGAGCTAATGCGACGAAATGTGGTTCTTATCTGTACTGCAAAGTTCAAATTAAATAAAGGAAGTTTTGTACTAAAACTGCAAATGTGTTTGTGGCTCCTAATAAGTGACTGAGATGGATCGATCTTAACATCCATGCATACACATAAGTGTCTTGCACGAGGACACATTGGACATGTGGCTGCAGGAGCTGGGGATCGAAACCCTCGGCCATCTGGTGTCGGGACGACTGAGTCAACCACTGAGCCACAGCCGCCCAAATGAGTGACGACGACCAACCCGCCCTCCGTTCCCCCTCGATCCCTCTTCCTGCATCCCATTATCAAACCCTGCACAGTTTTACTAGACGGCTGTTTCAGATTGTCCATCATACCTAAAAAAAAAAAAAAAAAAGGGCCAATGGGTGTACACGCTGGATTTAAGAGCGTACGATGCATCATTCTCACCTCGATACTGCCTCCGACTCGAGCCAGCAGGGGCGGCAGAGGTTTGTCTTTTTCGCCCTTCAGCTGTCGACGCGAATGTCTGCGTCCGCCTACAAGAGAGACAAAGACACCAAAAAAAAAAAAAAAAAAAAACAGGACGCAGTTAGAAACGTGAATTTGTGTGAAAGATTATCACAGCAGAGTGAGTGCGCACTACAATCAAAGTTTAATTCCTTCGATTCCTTTTTTTTCGCCCTTACCTTCAGGCCTCTCCTCGAAATCTTCGTCCTCGTCCTCGGACCCCACAGAGTACTCCGACTGATTGTCTGAAAGATCATCCTGCCACTCTGAGCCACACATCAAAGAGAAACAGTACATTGCATTCTGTTGGTGGCCACCAGAGGGCGCCATGGCACTGCAGATTACTACAGACCACTAACTGCTGGGCATGCACATGCTGACTGCAGCTCTTAGAGAGAGCTGAGAGTCGAAACACTTTAAACTGAGAGAGTCCTCTTTACGCTCTCATGGTCCAACACTGTTGACCTGTGACAGTCAGACATCAGAGGCACCATTTAAAGTACGACTGGAGGATATATGAGACTGTTTGAAAACCCACAGTGAAGACTCATAAATGCACGAGGTTCAAGAGCGCTGTCGGGGCCGGGGAAACACTGGGTGGAAGATTTAATTGGGGTCAGCAGCTCTGGTGGAATCTTGAAATTTGTCAGAAATTAATCAGCTCGCTGATGACTGTTTGGACCTTTTTGATAGACTCAAATTAATCTGCCTGAAGAGGATGTCAGCAGCAGCTTCGTTATTGAATGTGCTGATTGGCTTGTGGTGAAGTGGTGCCTGCAGACATTATATTCTCCCTCCGTCGCCCTGCTCTGGTGATCGGCTGGTTTTGGTCGTTAGAACTCTTTAAGTGATAATCCAACCGGACTCAACCAATCAAACCCGTAGCTGTCAAATTTGAAATCATCTTCCCTCTGGTGTCTCTCGTGTTCGTTTCTTTAAATATCGACCTGTGTTAGCTTCATGCCGCATGCCGTGCCAGAAGAGTTCATCTTTAACATGATCGATTTAGCGGGGAAATGATTAGCTGACAACGGTTAGCATCGACCTCTGCAGTCGTGCAAAATCATTTGGAGAAGAAAAGAAGCTGATTGGTTCAACGACACAGGGACCAAATGAGGGGGGGGGGGGGGGGGGTTGGTTTCTTTGTTCCTAGAAATACGAGCTGCTCGTGTTTTTAAATATCAAACAAGGACAGAGATGCCAAGAATTTAAAGATGGAGGCCGTTCCATCCAAAGGAATCCTTTTGGATGATCATGTTAAAGCCGAACACTTCAGAGATGAGTCTTCATGTATGATAGAAAACAGAGGTGTGTTCTGACAGAGCCTACCTTGGTCCTCCTGAGTCGTGTCGTTGTAGTTGACCTGCTTCCTGATGCGTTTGCCTTTGCCCAGGTTGCGAGCGAGGTCCTCCTGCTGCTGCTCGTAGTGATGGCGGAGGAGTTTCTCCCAGTAGTCCGGATCCACGTTCTCCTCCTGCTTGATGATCTCCCGCTCAACCTCCTCCTGCATGAAGACACACACACACACACACACACACACACACACGGAGGTAAACAATGATGTTTCTGAGGACGACTCGAGAGTTTATTTAAAGGATGTTCATGTCTAATTATCAAACAAAGATATTCTTTTAAATCCATCCAAAATATTTTCCTTTATATACTTCATATGAAGTCTCAACATCTGTGTAAGAATGTTTTATGTTTCTGTCTTCCTGCGTGTGTTCTTGCAGCTGGTGTCAATCATTTTTACATATTTTTAACACCTTAAAGGAGCAATATGTAACTCTGACACCTAGTGTTTCAAACGGGTACTGCAGTCTGAGCTGCCATGATGCTTCAGCAGTGCATCGTACGTCCTCACCTCCCCGTCCTCCTCCTTCACCACATACTGAGCCACCTTAAAGGAGCTCAGGTACTCGTTCATGTTCTGGATCTCGGTGTCTTCGGTGGCGTCCTGGCTGCGGTCCAGCAGCTTGGAGATTGCGTCGTCGTCGTAGTGGATCACATTGCCCTCCTCGCCGTCTTTGCTGTCACCTGTTTGATGAGAGGTACCTTTGATGAGAGAGCTTTTCAAGCCTGAAGAAAAACAAAAACATAAACATACAGAGGTGAACAAACTGAAATGGACAGACAGCGTTTAGATAAATTACATAATCAGTGACTTTAAAAACAGTTCAGGAGGATTTGAAGCAATCAAAGAAAGCTTAAAATTACATCCTCATGAGCTGCTGTGTGTGTGTGTGTGTGTGTGTGTGTGTGTGTGTGTGTGTGTGTGTGTGTGCGCGAACGTACCCATGGTTCGCGCTGCTTCCATCTCATCTTTGAAAAGCTCCTCGGTGCCAAACTTCAGGATGTCATCCAGTTCCTGTTTGGACATGGAGCCAGTTTTGGAGCCGAGGCCGGGCCGCACGACCAGGTGGGTGAGCATCATCTTCCTCTTCGCCACCTGAGTGATCCGCTCCTCCACCGAGCCGCGGGTCACGAAACGATAGATCATCACCTTCCTGTTCTGACCGATGCGATGGGCTCTGCTGAACGCCTGAGGAGAGAGAGAGAGAGAGGGGAAAGAGACGGGACGGTTACAGGCAACCGAGGCTACGACCAACTCTTTGCGTGAAGCTCCGTACTTGGATGTCGTTGTGAGGATTCCAGTCGGAGTCGTAGATGATCACCGTGTCTGCGCTGGCGAGGTTGATGCCGAGACCTCCCGCCCGTGTTGACAGCAGGAAGCAGAACTGCTGAGCGCCCGGTGCTGTGACACAAGTCGTTTTGAGCGTGGATTAAAGAAGGAGGGGGAAAAAGAAGTTGTCTGGAAGGACGCAGGCATCCACACAAACTCACCGTTGAAGCGGTCGATGGCCTCCTGCCTCAAGCCTCCAGTGATCCCTCCATCAATACGCTCATATTTATAACCCTCGAACTCCAGGAAGTCCTCCAGCAGATCCAACATCTTTGTCATCTGAAAAGAAAACCATGGCATCACAAGGTCTGCAAACGATCTCCCACCCAAACCCTTTTTTTATTTTTTTATTTTTTTTATTTTTCATAGCCATCACTTAAGTCAGGCTTTTAAAAACATGTATTCGGCGGTTACCTGAGAGAAGATGAGAACTCTGTGTCCTTCGTCTTTGAGCTTCTTCAACATTTTCTGAAGCAGCGTCAGTTTCCCCGAGGACTTCACCAGCTGGTTACCATCGTATGAACCGTTGGGCAACACAGGCGCCTCCTGCAAACACCACAAAAAAAAAAAAATCAGATCCAAGAATAATCTTCAAATACAGGTCAAATCAATCAAAGTCAAATAAACTTGATTTATCCGTTAGGAACTTCGTTGCAGGGAAAGCGCCAGTACAGAAACACAAGATACATCATATAACATTCACACATTAAAATTCTGATGGTCATGAAGTCCCAAATAAATAGCTTAAAAACAATAATAGATAGCCTATGGTTGCCTAGGTAACCTGTGAAACACGTATTTAGGCACATTTTTCTTGCATTCAAAAAAAATATGGCGGACTTCCTGTCAGGTTTTGACTCGTGGAGGAGGACATGGTTAATATGCAAAAAAACAATCATGTATGTAGGACAAAACAACATCTATAAGGAGGCCTTTTTGAAAATTTCAAGGGGGCGCCACTGAGTCATATTGGGATTTTTTTTTTTTTTGCGAAAATATCACATTTGTCACAGTTTTTGTTCACGTTCAGGCCTTTAAAAACGAAAAAAACTACAAAAAAAAACCCAGATATAATCCTCAGGGATCCAAGAGGGACCTTCGCAGAGTCTGTGAGTGAAATCAAACGCAAAGAACGACATCTTTGTTTGACAGCCTCCAACAGGCACGACTTCCATCTGCTCACCCTGATCTGCGCCTGCAGAGGTTTGACCCAGTGTGATGCTACGCTTCAGTTTGTCGTCTTACCACAGAAGCAACAGGGAACAGGTAGGGGTGGTTGCAGCACTTCTTCAGGTCCATCATAATGTTCAGCAGGGACACTTGGTTCCCTCCTCCTTTGGAGTTCAGAGCCTCAAAGTTTCGCGTCAGGATGAATTTGTAATATTTTCTGCAGGTTGAAAAAAACAAAATTTTAGATCTTGAATCAAATGTTAAAAGTCAGAATCACGGTAGCCCAGCCCGTGTGTTTCATAGTGCAGTGCTTACTTCTGCATGGGGCTGAGCTCCACTCTTACAATCAGCTCGGTCTTTGCAGGCATGTTCTTGAACACGTCGGCTTTCAGCCTCCTGAGCATGTGAGGGCCGAGCAGGTCGTGAAGCTTCTTGATCTGGTCCTCCTTCGAGATGTCAGCGAACTCCTCCAGGAAGCCTTCCAGGTTACTGAACAGACGAGGAAGAAGAAGAAGAAGTTTTTAGCTCCAGCTTTTAGACGGGACTTCTTTTATTCACAGGCGTTTAGACACGGGCACGATGGAGAGAATGTTAAAGCTGTATAAAAGAGAGGAGGGATTTACTTGAAGCGCTCCGGGGTGAGGAAGTTAAGCAGGTGGAACAACTCCTCCAGGTTGTTCTGCAGAGGAGTCCCAGTGAGCAGCAGCTTGTAGTAGATCTTATACCCGTTCAGAATCCTAAAAAACTGGACAGGACAGAATGTGCAATATCACACACACACACACACACACACACACACACACGACACACGAGGCTAAAAATGATGCATGCAAAATATCACAAATACAAAGGATGTGGACACGTTTGTCTGCTCCTTTTCCTGTCACATGATAACAGCTACGCCAGATATGCAGGGGGGTTTTTTCTACCTTTGACTGATTGTTCTTGAGTCTGTGCGCCTCGTCCACCACCAGACAGGCCCACGTGATGGAGCCCAGAATGGCTTGATCAATGGTGATCAGCTCATAGGACGTCAGCAGCACGTGGAACTTGATGGGAGTATCTTTCTGTCGGGAGGGGGGGGGAGAGGGGGACTAAGATCATCCACACATCTCCATCATGTTTGTTTTTTTTCTCAACATATTGTTCGATATATAAAGTTTCACTTGCCTTCATTCGAAACACTTTGCGTCCACTCTTCACCGCGCTGTCCTCGAAGGTGAACTCGTTCTCCCTGATGATCGCCCGGCTGTCTTTGTCTCCGGTGTAGGTCAGCACGTAGAAATCTGGAGCCCACATCTCGAACTCCCTCTCCCAGTTGATGATGGTGGAGAGCGGCGCGCTCACCAAGAAAGGCCCCTTGGAGTGACCCTGAAAGCGGAGGAGGAGGAGGAGGAGGAGGAGGAGGAGGAGGGATCACAGGTGAAAGATAAACTACAGGCTGAATCGAAGGACGAAGAGCGTCATCTTAATGTTTGTGATGAGGAGGCAAAGTGAAGAGGTCACTCACCTCCTTGTAGAGCGAGTAGAGGAACACGATGGTCTGCACCGTCTTCCCCAGGCCCATCTCGTCAGCCAGGATGGTGTCTGTGCCCTGCGCCCAGGAGAACCTCAACCAGTTCAGACCCTCCAGCTGATACGGGTGCAGCGTTCCCCCGGTGGCGTTGATGTACCACGGCTGGTGCTCGAACTTAATGGTCGGCTGTTGATATATAAGATTTAATGTGAGCGCTCTTATGATCCATCATCAGCGAATTCTGCAACATTCAGCAAATACAGATTTTAGACTCTTTTGTCTCCATGGGGAAAATCCGTTTCTGTCTTCTCTAACTGAGGTCCCTCTCAGGGTGCTCCGGGGGTCACTGACTGTTTAAACTTGTATAAATAAAGATTTACAAATCAAACTGTCGAAAATGAGGGTTAAAATGTTTCGCATTTGTGGATCCTGGCGGGAAAATATCAGAAAGAAAAGGTTTGTGCAGATGCGTCGAGAAGCACGGCAGAAACTCAAAGTCAATTCAAATTTAAATTAAAAAAAAACTTTATTTGTCCCTGGGCGCCAATTCAAGGTCACACAGAGCAGTAAATGAACGACAGAGCGGGTATACTAAGGCGTGACACGTGGCAGTGACAGCGAAGCTCCAAACAAACAGAGAAATAACATCCGGTCCGGATTCTTCGGAGAACGAGCCGAGGCCGCAGTGCTCTCAGTCATAAAAGATATATATATCAGGAATAAAAAGGCCTCCTGTCATGCTTCTGTATTTTAATGTTGGAAATATTTTCAGAGGTGGAACTCATTGTGAAAAAAAACGTTCAACGTGTGAACAAACTCTGCCTTTGAGTTTGAGATCTTCGCACTTTGGAATCTATTTGTTGAGATTTGTTTTTGATTTGTTGTTTTTTTTTGTATATTGTTGAGATTTTGCGTTGTTGTTTGCTTGTTCTCATCCTTTTGTAAAAGCCTCCGTCCTTGAGAAGCGCCACATAAATAAATAAAGTTATTGTCACTTTGTTAAGGGCAGCTCTGACCGCAGGGACTCGCCCTCCTCGCCCTCGCCGCTCTGTACCTGCGTCCTGACGGGAGCAGGCCGAGGCCGGTGAGCCTGATTTATTCAGAAATGAAAGACACGGCACCTTGATGGCGCTCAGTCGTGATGAACAGAGGCTGACGGTTTTGTTTAGGGATTTACGATATCATCAGGAGATCATCTGTATAAGCTGATAAAGACGTTCAAATCCAATATTTGGATTGGCCTCAAATTAACACTTGTGCTGATATGACAGGCGGATAAGATGCTGCTCTGTCGACACAAACCATCAAACTGATTTTCACTACACATTTCAAAAGAGCAGGTGGAGGTAAGTCTTTTTAAAGTGTTTGTAAAAACCTCGTAGGAGCCTGGATGATGTAATAATTCAAGCTCAACACATTCATGATCTGCTGCTGAGTCGGGGCCTGGTAGTGGCTGCAGCAGGCTACGCTGGTTGCCCCAGCCTTTCCTCTCCTCAGCCATGTTTTCATCCTGAGGCGTTTCCAGGCCTGCAGGGATATGTAATCCCTGCAGCGAGCTCCGGGTCTCCCCCCCTGGGTCTCCTCCCAGACACACGCAGCCAGAAGACCTCTGGAGGGAGGCGACCAGGCGGCCTCCTGATCGGACGTGTCACACACACTTACACACATCAGGATTTTTTTTTTTTTTTAAAGTGGCGTACGGATGAGGGAATTGAGCGTCAAGCTGAAGCTTCTTCGCACGTTTTAAATACTGCATAAAATAAATCGATGTAAAATAATCTTTACTTTGTTTTAACGCCTGTATCTGCAGCTAAAAAAAGAAACATCAACATATAATTAAAGTACAGGAAAGACCTGCAGTCACGTGGAAAAGAAGATGTGAACATAAACCAGCAGTCAATTAGTGAGAAAAAAAAATCGGCTTTCAACGACAAACTTTCTGTGAACTTACGTCGATGATGGGAGCGTCAGGAGGGATTTCTCTTTTCTGATGGTCCTCCTTCAGTTTCTTTCCCTTCCTCACCACCAGGGGGCGTTGGTCCTCCCCGAGTATCTGCTCCCTTTACAAAAAAAAAAAAAAAAAAAGCAGAAACATGATGAGAGGAACATCTCAATCAGAGGCGTCACAGGCGGTCGGAGAGGAGGAAACGTCATCCTCGAGTCCACGCGGGAAAACAAAAGGAGTCGGAGCTCTTCTTAGTGAGCATCACTAAATGTTTCAGAAGATAAAAAATATACAAACTGAAGACAACAGAGTACAATAGGTGGCTAATTGACCACGGTACCTTTTGTTTTGTCAACATTATTAACACAAGCTGACAACAGAAACACATCGTCCTTATTGGGAGTTTTTTTTTTCCTGTTGATTTTAAATTTTGTCAAAAAAAAAAAAAAAAAAAAAAGAATTTTTTATTGTTGGTTTGTTTCTTCCTGTTTGGATTAGTGTCTCTCACTTTTCACCTGTCAAAACTGAACATCTCTTAAACATTTAGTCCAAAGAGCTGCAGTCAGACTGTCAACATAAGCAGAGCACTCTCTCATGTGACAGTAAAAATCATCAAAGTTGTTGAGATTTGTTTCAGGAGTGCAGAATTCAAAAACAGTTTTTACAGATGATGAATTCAGCGACAAACGAACCTGTGGTCCCAGTAAGAAGCTTTATGACCGTCATATTCTGGGACGTCAAAGTCGTCCACCTCCCAGGTGCACTGGTCGTACGGCAGGTCTCTCCACTTGATCAGGTAATGCACGTCTCCGTCTTTGTCAAAGCTGCAGGACAGAGGACGGAGGACATTCATCAGGACAGGATGTTGTGATTTTTTTAAAGTTTTTTTTTCTTCTTCTGTGCTGCCAAAAAGCATTGCTTTCGGTGACATGTGACTACATGCATGTACCGTCAGGCTCCCTTCCTCTCGAGTCCTCGTGTCCCTTTTCAGCCCCTCAGAGCAGAGCGATGGGACGACCCTTTAAGACCCTGACACGTGATCTCAAATTTAATTCAATTCAAAAAAACTTTATTTGTCCCCGGGGGGGAATTCAAGGTCACACGAGCAGCGGATAACGACAGTGCAACTATATTAAACAATTAACCAATCAACAAAGAATAAAGTGTCAAAGAAGAATAAGTGTCAAGGGTGTTAGCACAGGTTAGAATACAATCACAGAGTTAGATACGATCTTTACAAAAAAAACGATTTTGGATTTTGTTTTTTTTTACATTTTTTGTAAACATGGTTCACTGTACTTTGCGAGGTCGGTTAAAGTGAAAACATGAATCGCACTGTGTGACTACGTCTGCGTTTCACACCAACGTGACGAAGTTCTCGCGACTTCTCGTTACGCTCAGCTGGGAGGGATCCTCTTAAAGAATCTCTGCTTAAAGGAGCTTTGAGGTCTGGACCTCCACTCCCACAAGAACCAGGACGAACACGACGCCGGACGTGAACCTGCAACATGAACGTTTGAGGGGCTTTTAGGACTGAGACTTCATAAACTACTGAGTTAGAAAATAATCTAACTAAGGAGAAATCTATTGGCCTGTGCACCTCCAGGACCCTGAGGCGTGCAGGTATAATTGTAGCTGACCCCTCCCACCCTGCACACGGACCGTTTGAGACCCTCAGGTACGAGGCGGCGGTCTGTCGGGACGCCACAAGAACAGTTTCTTCCCCTCTGCTTCCAGCCTCATTAACACCGTCCCTGCACAGAGCACAGCCTCACAGTCAGAGACGGCTGGAGCTGATGTGATGCATTAAGTATTTTCTGCACACTGTGAGGAGTAATGAAGTACATTTTGTGTTTTTATAGTATCTCTTTTTTTAATTTATTCATATATTTGTATCTTATTCTGAAGTTTGGATTCTTTGGACGTGTAAAAGTACTCGATGTTTCTGATTCTGACTTTTTAGTTCACTCTCACAGCTTTGGTCTCGACACTTCTCGGGTTGTTTAAGGTTTGACATATTTAGTGTCTAGTTCCTCGATGTACTTTCAGGAGAGAAGATGTGAGTTTAAACATCCAGGGAACACATTCTTAAATGTGCTGCGCCGTGGGGAGTCATCTGCGAGTGTAAAGTGGTGAAAAAAAGTAAAAAAGACTCCGCCTTACCATCAAGAATTTCAGCCTGACGTGAGAATGTGTGTGTGTGTGTGTGTGTGAGTGTGTGTGTGTGTGTGTGTGCAGCCACCTGTGGTTGACGATCCGGTGAATCACCATCCACTCTGGTTTGATGCCGTAGCGGTAGAAGCGCTCCTCCATCACCGCGTACTGGGGGTCCTTGCTCTTCCTCTTCTCGTTGTTGAGCTCCTCCTCCCCGGAGCCGTAGTCGTACGGCGGCGGCTCGTCCATGTCGTTCTTCCGCTGGTAGTTCCGATACATGACGGTGTGATACAGCTCCAACTGTGCAGGAAAAACAAAAAAACACCACATTCAACACCACCTCTGTCTCTTCCCTTTTACACAACCCTGGAACATTTCATCTCTCAGCGGTATATTGAGACAAATTGAATCAACTGCTTGAAGATCCAGATTAGATTTAATGAAGAGGAGGAGGAGAGAAAATGAATTAGAAAAGCTGTCGAGGTTCTAAACAAGCAAATTGTTTAGACATCACTAAACACCGAGCTTTCACCGTGTGAGGGCTCTGAATACTCATCGCTCATTAAATGCACTTTGGCTTGTTTGACAATCGAACAGAGACGAGTGATCTACACACGTTTCTTTAAAGGTGTAATCTGAAGAACTTTTACACTGAAAGTGGATTAAACCTTTGTTACAAATACTTTTTTTTTTTTTTTTTTTACATTAGCTCAAATATTTCTAACAGTCATTAAAGACAGGGAAATCTGTTGTTGTATATTTGTAATAGGACAGGCACGACATGTTTAGCAGTTGCCGTGGAAACAATGGATGTTACGTCAAAGACAAGGAAGTGGGTACTGTTCTGTTGATGTCACGTGATTGATACTCGGATACATCGTTGGTAGATAGATCGATAGATCGATAGATAGATAGATAGATAGATAGATAGATAGATAGATAGATAGATAGATAGATAGATACTTTATTGATCCCGAGGGAAATTCAAGTAAACAGTAAACAAGTAAACAGATTTTCAACCGGTCGTCATGACTACGGACTATGGAGAAGTCTGAGTTTGTTTAGATCGAGGTTCGGGGTTCGGAGCAGAGAGGAATCACTCCCATGATTCCCCCCGTCAGCCTCGACATCGTCTTTTGATATTGTTCTGATTAAGAGCCTCGTTTTGATTGGCCCGCTGCATTTAGGACCGGCAGCTGCAAAGCTGAAGAAACATCATCATGTCAGATTCAAATCCCAAAAAGCTTCTGGGGTTAAAGTGACCACGCCGAGCTCGGGTAAAAAAAAAAAAAAAAAAAGTGTGTCGTTTGGCTGCCCACTCTGCACGGGACGGTGTCCAGGATGAGTTGGAACTGTGCAGATCTCATTTCACTTGAAGCCTTTGGCTCGATCTTAAAGAGAGCGTTGGACAGCGCCTGTGTTTTTGAATTGGAACCACAACGTCTGCACTTTATCTGCGGACCAATTCGCACAATGTGATGGTTGTTTTCTCTGAGCTTATTGTTTGTAACCTGTTCCTGAATCATGCTCATTGTGGCGTGTGCCAGCTCACGCCTGTGTGAAAGATCTCAGCGGGTTAATTATCTGTTTCAATAAAAAGCACGAGTTTGTTCCAGTGGTCAAAGAAGCCTCGGCCCACATGCTGTTTTTGACCTTCGTATTGTTCCGTGTTAAACGTTGCCTTATAATGCAATTTATTTGCCCCACATGGAACCGGTCTGACCTGCAGCTCGCTGACCCAGGAGCAGTGCCAGTAGGAAAGGCCGGCCCACTTCACGAAGAACTCCCTCTCTGGGTGGCCTTTGAGCGGAGGCTTGGTCAGTGGATCATTCGGCTTCCCATCAGGACCTGCGGGCAGCTCGGCCGGCAGCGGGGGCTCCCCCCAAGTCCAGTGCAGGATCTTCTGGACTTTACCTTTGAGAGGGGGACACTGAGAAAAACAACAGAGCGAGAGAGAGAGAGAGAGAGAGAGAGAGAGAGAGAGAGAGAGAGAGAGAGAGAGAGAGAGAGGTGATAAACGCCAGTGTATTTACGTTGTGACACGATTACTGCATTAAAAAGTAAGTTGGGGGTTCAGAGCGAGACAAAAGCATTACGTTTGGTTGTCTCCACTTCATTAACAGCCACCCACAGAGTCTTACTTGAGTTAAACGCAGAGGGTAATTAGCACGTTAACAGGCTGATTGCTTCGCTTAAACAGCAAGCGAGAAACGTCTGCGACCGACTGTGCAGGCCGAAAGAAAGAGAGAAAGAAAGAAAGAAGGAAAAAAGAAATGAAATGTCGCCACCTCAGAGGCCCCGGGCATCATGAAAATAAATCAGAGGAGAAGTTTTCAAAATCACAAAATTATCTTCATCCTCGGATTTCTTCGTCCTTATCGCAGACACTGAAGCAGAATAATTGACTTAACTTTCTTTTACCTGGAACATCGACTCAAAGTTTGACTCGTGTTCCCGATCTTTCAAATCTGTCGTCAAACTGAAAAACAAATCGTCTTCTGCTTCACATTTGAAACATCCAATCGTTAAAAGACGGCGCTGTGATTGACAGGCCAACAGCCCAGGGTGTAACCCCGCCTCTCGCCCAATGACAGCTGGGATCGGCTCCCCAGATAATGGATGTAAATGCAGACACACAAAAAAAGGAAGATAATGTGCAAACAGAAGTGTGCAGTCTATAAAACAGCAACAATAACGAATGTGCTGGAAATGAATGGAAGCCGCTGACTCAGTAACAACGACGGAGCTCCAGTGTGTTTTCAGACTCTTTAAAGTGACGGGTGCGTCTGTGTCGCGGATGAGGAGGAGGAGGACAGTATGAACGATAAAGTGACACCGGTGTTAAGTGTCCGGCGAGGTGCTGAGGGAGATTTTACAACAACAAGGAATATCTTAAAATGTGGAGAGGAGTAAATGTGACTTTAAATATGAAAGTCTTCCAGACGAAGATTTGACTGAACGTTTCCTGACACGTGAGCTCACCATGCAGCGCGGACACAGCCACTCTCCGTTGGGTATCTCAGGCAGAGGCGGGTTCAGGCAGTGGATGTGGTACGAGGACGGGCAGGTGTCGCAGCACAGCAGCTCTCCTCCGTCTTTGCACACTCTGCAGAACTCCATGTGGTCGTCCTCTTCCTCACCTGCCGGCTCCTCCTCCTCCTCATCCTCGTCTTTGGCCTCCCACTGGATGCCCTCCTTTTCCTGAGGGGGCAAAAAAGACAGGACAACCCCTTAATAACAACACAGAGGACGTATCAGCTGCAGCAGTAATAAAATCTCAACATATATACGTGTGTGTGTTTTCTAATCTGTGTTTCTGTCCTGCTGTTTCACCCTGATCTGCTTTGTTCTGTGCTCGGTCTCTCCTTGTTTATTTGTATTTAAAAAAAGCCTTTTTAACATCCAGACCAGGCGACCACAGCTGAAAAATTAGTGCTTTGGCTAATTTCACCGATGTACTATCATCGTGTGTTTTATTAACCCCTTTGATGCCTGTTGTTGCGAATTTGCATCGAACCGCTTCCGCTCCAAATGCAGCCAAAATAGCGTCCGGATTCGTCCACTGCCGGTTGATGCACTTTCAATACAAACCGAGGAACCTTTCGCAAGCATTAGACTGTCATAGGACCAGTCGGAGACAGAACAACATAATCTGTTTGATAAACGTTCTGAACTTAATTTAGCATCGTATAATCGTATAATTTACACATATTTAAATCGACTTGAAAGCAGAAACACAGGTCAAAAAAATGTTAATACTTGGAAACAGATTCAGGCATTAAGGGGTTAAATTGCATTTCCCTCTTCCTAAATAATCTGAACTGAAGAAGCCTCCCAAAAATAACCACGTGACCTTTGGACTGGAGCCTGTGAAGATCGGACGCCTTCTCTTCACAACACCAAGAACCCCAACGACATCCAAGAACTCAAAGACTCATGAATACATTCAGATGTCACTGTCAGCTGCTTACACAGTGTGGACAGCTCCATTTGCCCTCGGGGGCCTTCTCCAGCTCGGGGTCCAGACACACCAGGTGGTACGCTCGGGGACAGGTGTCACACAGGATTATCTCCCCGCCCTGCTGGCACACCTCGCAGTAGTCCTGATGATCCGTCTCATAGCCGTCACCGTCTTCCTCTGGAGGAGGCAAACGTGGTAAATTCCCACATGAGTAAGTTCAATTGAATGCAACACTGTAAGACTTAAAGTGTCGCCGCAGCACAATTAGAGAGGGCTTTACACGCGGAGGAGACGCTGCGTGTGACAGGGCAATAAATGTGGAGATCAAGCATCTGCCTCCGGGTAAAAAAAAAAAACATCCCCAAAACAAATACAATTCAACATTTTAATTTCCTCGTTAGCCACAATCAAACAGCCCGGGTCTGAGGGCTTTCAGAGGGATTTTGGAGGGAAAACAAAACGCAGACAGTAAACATACTTTTCCTTTTTTTCCGCCCACGTCGGGCCTTTTTCTTGGTGGCGGCCCCCGAGGTATCAGAAAGCACAGAGGCACTGTGGATGCTGATGTCATCAAAGTCCGACTCCTCCAGGAAGTCCTCCTCGCTCTGGTTAAAAAAACAAACAAAAAAAACACACAGACAGAAACGTAAGAGAGCGTAAAAGAATACGAGACAAACCTTGAAAGAACAGACGGTAAACAGTCTGGTCACTTTGAAGACTCAGAGATGGAGGAGGACTTACCGAGGAAGCTTTCTTCTTCTTCCCACTTTGGCCCGACTTTGATTTGGTCTTCTTGGGCTTCGGTTTCTTCTTCAGCTCCTTCGCAGACTTGCTTCTCTTTCTGACTCCTGGCCCTGAGACAAACAACAACAACAACAACAACAGTAGGGTTTAACAGTGGAACGACGCAGGACGACCGCATTTAAAAACCGAGCAGTGGAATGACTTTGGTTCAATCAAATTAGTGCAACCTTCGCATTTATCTTTGAATCTCAGGATACAGTAAGCTAGAAAAAAATCATCCCTAGGAGTTACTTTAAAGATGAATGTGAAACCTCTTTACAGGGAGGAAGATGAAAGAAAGAAGTCACTGAGAAAAAGGACTCGGTTAGAGTGCCATGTTTGTTTTTATTTATGTGAGGTTATTAAAGGTCAAATCACATAAAAGTATTCATCTGTAAGTTGGCTCTCTTAAACCGGCTCTAGGTAGCTCGGATACGACCTCGGGCCCTTTGCTGCACGCCGCTGTCGGCTCTCTGCTCTCAACGTTTCCTGTCTCCCTTCAGCTGTCCCATAAAATAACTTAAAAAAAACGACATGATATAAAAAAAAAAAAAAAGTTTGTAGCCTGACTCGGATGAACGTGCCAGCTGCATTAAAGGCTGATCATCACTTTTGTTTCTCGTCCTCTTTGAGGCTGCTGCACGACCTGTTTCTCGGATGTTGTTGTGATTATTGAACTGACGTGTAAAACATTAAAGATAACTGCTTTGAGTTTTTGAAGGACTGAAATATTCCCGGCACTTAAAGCGTTACGAGAGCTCAGCTCCTTCTATAAATATGTCTTCAGTCCCGGTTCAGCAGCTCTTACCCTTCCCCTCTTTGGTTTTGGCTTTCTTGATCGGCCCCGGCTGGGAGCTCGGCTGGCTGCTGCTGACAGTCGTCGGCTGTGCCACGGTAACGGTTTCCACGGCGGCAGCCACAGCGGCGGCCACAGCGGTGGCAGATGCGCCTTTGAACGGGTTGTTGGCGCTGAACTCTCGCCACTTGGCCCCTAACACCGTCATCATCTTCGACATGGGGATCTTGGGGTTCTTCTTGGCGATGAGAGGCCTGAAAACAACAGCAGCAGCTTTATTATGTCACAGCTCATTCCTGCTCGTGTTATTCCCGCTTCGCTCAGCGCTGGAGCAAATCTGGATGTTGATTTGCTGACAGCCCCTCTGCCCCCTTAAGTTTCCCCCCTCTGCCTGCTCGGCTGTTTGTACGTCATGTTTGTGATTTGTCAGGCAGCAGCTTGAGGTCTGGCACGCTGGCCTGCGAGAGATACTGGGTCAGAGCGAGCGAGTCCCCGACTCTCCCGGCTGTCACAGGAATCAGCTGACGACTCGCAGGGGGGAGACTCGCTGCGGGAGCTCGTGCTCCACTTTGTGGAAGTGGAGGCTTAGTGGAGCCCAGACGGCCCCAGGTGAGACAGACTCTTTAAACCAACAGCAGCGCTCTCCAGCTCAAACAAAAGAGAGAAGTGTTTGCTCCTCACAGCACACTCTGGTGTCTCTGCCTCCTCACAGTTTAGTCAGCGAGGGTCTCTGACAGTCCGCGCACACAGAGGCACAACAGAAATGATGGCAGATGATCTATATTTAAAGATTCTGGAGGGGGGAAAAAAGCAGGATCTGTGCGCGAGTGTTCTGGCTTCCTTTTAAAATCCAAGAAGCATCGGCCATGAGCTTTTCATGGATCACAACGTCTGTGAACTGAAACCTGCATGTGTGCAGCTGAGAATCCCCGCTAAAAATGTCCCTCCTCCACATCAACTCCACTCGAGCTTCTCAAGTTGCTAGTTGGGACTAAAACAAAGGGAACTCCCAGGGAGAGACAGAGTTGAACCAAAGCTAACAGCTGGATGAATCAGAAGAACGCTGGCATGTTGCGCGTCCCTCCCAGAGGCGACGCCGCTGTCAGAGGGAGGGCTGACGGGTCCAGAGGACTGATTAGCATGACGATGACACAGACGCAGCACGAGAGAATCTCACCTGAGGAACTGGCTGAAAGCTTTGTAGTTGGTGATGGTTTTATAGTCGTCCTCGGTGAAGCCGTACTGAACGTCCTCCAGGCCCCACTCCTGCATCAGCTGGCCTGAGGATTTAGGCTCCTGGAGAAAAACACAGACGTGAAAATGAAATCATTCAGACTTTACATTTAAATGTCCCTTATTGATTTCTTATTATTATTTTTGGGGCTTTTTGTGGAGAGATAGGACAATGGACAGAGATGGAAATCAGGGAGAGAGAGACTGGGGACTGACATGCGGGAAAGGAGCCACAAGCCTCCATATATTGGGATGCCCTCCACTGTGGAAACCTGTTTTTTTAGTTTTATGGATGTCTACTTGATAATCCAGAATGTTTAAGTATGAGATGAGAGCGCGCTGGTCATCCTAAACCGACCCACAATGCACCATGTCTCTATCGCTGTTTTTTTGGGGGGGGGTTTTCCCAGGCTGTTTTCAGCCTTTAATGACAGAGGATAGTGTAGGAAATCAGGGAGAGAGAGGGGAATGACATGCGGGAAAGGGCTTCAGGCTGGAGTCGAACCCGGGCCGCCCACGTGAAGACTATAGCCTCCATACATGGTGACGCGAGCGCTGCCACTGCGCTACAGGCGTCCCTCTATCGCTGTTTAATCGCAGGGCTCGCCAGCTAACCAACTCGTGACCTAAAATAAAAGATCCGTGCTGAAATACATTTCACATGTTGTCAAAAAGTATTCAAATGTAACATTTGCATATCGTTGTTGAATTATATTTACATGTGACGGTCGCTGGAGCTTGATGATACGTCATGTGACTCTTATTTTCACATATTAGCATAAAACGGCATGCTAACGGTCGGGTAAGTGTGCACTATGTATCTTTTGAGAATGCAGTATGTACTATATCTAGTCGGTGAATATTGCAAAAAATATGAGAATAAATTTCCTTAACAAGATTTTTTTTTCTTTCACAAATGTGTAAGGTGTCTTAAAACACATCAGTGAGAGATTAGCCAGATATCTGATCAAATTCCTTCACTAGTGGTTTCGGACACAGCAGAAGAAATTAAAAGTGAGTTGATGAAAATGTGTTTCATATTTTGCCTATCTAGAAGAAATTCAAACTTTGAAGAAGATTAACTTTATGTTTCACTTCCTCGGTTAGTCTCGGGGGGGGGGGGGGGGGGGGGGGGGGGTTGGGTTAGACAACACTTTACTGATCCTAGAACAGATCTGATACAGTCAGTTACCCATCATGCACTGCTCACATCCATCCAGTGACACCTGTCGTCCAATCACATTCATCTGAGATTCCTACTGAATCAAAAGAGCTGAATACCACTGATTGAAGGTTGTTATTGCTCACGAGCTAACGAACCACCAAGCTGGACTGTGGGTGGGAAAAGTTTAATTACATACAAATTAATGTAAATGAGTCATGAATTGAATCATCTGTTAGAATTCATGTCCAATCTGCACTGCTGATTCCAATTTTTTAAAACTCCATATTTGTTTCTTCTTCATGTGTTGCCGTCTGTGTTTCTGTCAAACGGCCTCAGTGAGATCGGACGGCTCTTTAAATCCGAAGTGTGAGATAGAATCACACAAAGAGGTCTTACCTTCATGTTCCCGTCATCATCGTCGTCCTCATCCTCGTCCTCGTCCCTCTTCTTCTTCCTGGGCTTCTTCTCTTTCTTCTCCTTGGGTTTCTTCTTCTTCTTCTTGGTCGGGCCGTACGCCGTGCTGCTCTCGCTCTCCGAGTTTATTTCCGGACGTTCCCGTTCCTCCTCGACCTCCGAGGTCTCCTCCAGGTCGCTGTCCACTCTCGCCTGGATTCCTCCCTGACACATAAGACAAGACGAGGCATCCCATTTATTAAGGAAGTGAATGCACGATGAAAACAGGACCACTGCGGTTCCTCATTCTCCGCCTGATAAACATCAAAGTAACTTTCTTTGATTTGAGAAGTGGTTCCACCAGGCTGTCCCGACAAGAGGAGGAAAAAGCCAAACTACTGTAATGCTACTTTGCTTATTTGAATTCAACAGAACCAAGAAATTAACAACACAATTCAATTTATTCAAAAAGTCTTCAGGTTTTTGACACTGATATTCATCACTTATTTATTAGATATTCTAGAAAGAAATTTGAAATAAAAAAAACTCACAAATTAGAAAATCCGACGCTTACTATTTTTGTAAACAGCGCATCGAAGCCAAAATGTGAAGCCAATGTGGAAGCTGCAAAAACCTGCAGGTCCACTTAAAAAATGTGAAAAAAAAATATATACATCGCAATTAAATCCGGAGCAAAACTAAAGTAACAACGGCTGCAAAAGCAGCATGAAATCGATTTTACGCTCCTTAAAGAAAGCCTGTTTTCAGAGCAGAAATAAACAAGTCCACAGTCCGTTTAAAAACAAGAAGTTAGTCTGAGGACGACTTTTACTTTATCACACATCTGTTTTGTAAAGGATAAGTGTTATTCATGATAAGGGGGCGTGGCTGCCCTGACCGGTGTGCGGGCGTGGCCTGTTTCAGGTCTGCCAAAACCCCCTTCAGGAACAAACACGTAATACCACTGAGGCCGATGATCAAAACGCTGAAACATCTGAAAGCTTTGAGGTTTAACCAACAGCTGAAAACATGGTAATTGAATATTTCCCTGAAACTCCCCCCCCCCCCACCACCTGTGACTGATTCGACTAACATCAGGCTTCCTGGATCAGCACAGATCTAAAGGATGTTTACCATGAATGCAATTCGGGAAATGTGTCTGCAGGTAAAAGGTTTCATCGGGATCTTAAATCTAGAATTTAGCAATTAAAGGTGGGCTGATTGAAATGTGTAAATTATAGAGCTCAAAGAGGCACATTCACTTTATCTGAGTCGGAGGGATTTAAGCTCCCTACACTTTACATGAAACGCTGCCAGTCAACTATGAAGCTGTGGATGAAAAGCTCCTTCTTCGAGGTATTTGCATAAATTAAATGACATCACTCCAAAGTGTCTCTGCTTTACTAACTGCATAATGCGTCTGGCTGTGGTGTAAATTATAAATGATTTCATTACAAGGCGGCAGTAGGCTTCGAGTTGATGTGCAGTCAGTTGATCTTTAACATAAAAAAAAAACAAAGTAAGAGACGATGTTGTGTGAGGCGGAGTCAGCACTCCTGACCTGAATCCTGCCTCTTTAAAATGAGACACATCTGGACGGCTGCTTGGGTTAAACAGTTACCGGGTGTTTATGTGATCGAGGAGCGACACGTGAGCTTATTCACTGGTGCATGCTCGTGGATGTGTGTGAATGTTTAAGAACGAAGGAGAGGGGAAGTATCTGCTGCTTCTTTCTGTGTGCATCTAATTATTCAGTTCTTGTGTGTGCGTAGACGCTGTCGTTGGTGTGGATGTTTTTCTGTATTTTTAAGCCGTCTCTCCAACAAATTACCTCTGCCCGGGGGGGGAAAAACTCTTAAGTACTCAATTTGTTTCCGCTAAAGGAACCAGGGTCAAAATAAAGTCCCCGAAAAATGTCCTCCAAAAAGCTCTCTGCTCCAGGTGTCGTAGCCTGCTGGGGGGGTTTTCAGAGAGGAACATTCATGATTGGTCGAGAACTCGCAGAAACAGGAGGACAAACAGAGAGGCAAACTCTCTGCATGTCAGACTGTATGATAGGAAGGATGAGATAATGGCTCCCCCAAAAGTGGAGACAAAACACTTTCAACGCCCCCTGGTGGCCACCTGCAGTGTAGGCCATAAGCTCCGCCTCCTTCATGCAAACAGATGGCTTGTAAAATCAAAATACACCTAAAATAATTCTTTTGTACGACATGGTTTCTGGTATCAAAGTCACTTTTTAATGATGCCGAATTCTTTATAAGTTTATGATTTTCTGAGAAGTAAAGTTTATTACGTTTTAAAAATACATTTTAGTGTACATTTTAAAAAGGGTGTTTGACTGAAAATACACATGGACCCGGTCTCAGTGATGTCACTCATTGGTTTCAGAAGAGGACTTTCAAAAACATGGAGGCGGAGCTTGTGAATGATACGACAACCAATCAGTTAAGGGGAGCTCCAAATCTTTCAGCGTCACATTTTAGGGAGCTGTCGTGTCATCCGTCTTTATATACAATCAGTGCGATCATAACAGGGTTTGACGAGTGTGACATCAGAGCAAAATGGCTGCAGTGTGATTATGTTAAAGGGAAAGGCGTCTTTAGTTTTCCTGTAACTACGTCATTCCTGGGTACTTTTATTAATCTGGAAAAAGGGTGTGTTTGTCTTGTTCTTCCAAGTTTAAATCCATGTGTTTTCTGTTTTCATCCCATTTGTATTTTTTATTGTCTTCTTCTGAATTCATACATGTAAACATATACGCGTGTGAACATGTGTGTGCGCGCATGCTATGCAGAGAATTAGAGCGCAGCAGCTTTGTGCTCCGCCCGCTGCCTGTTGCTCAGCAGGCCTGTGAGGATCCATGGAGAGACTTACAGGCGTTTTGCTCTGTAGCGCAGTGGAAAGGCTCACGTTGCCGCAGCGCCCGCCAACCCTATACCAGCAGCCCCGGCTGTGTTGCCATGGCGACCACATTTGAGCAGTGTCTGGCTCTAGCTCTCTCTCTCTCTCTCTCTCTCTCCTCTTAGTTTTCTCTCTCCCTTTCTCTTTCTCATAACTCACCCCCCGCATGCCTCTCTTTTTCTCTCACTTTCTTTCCCTTTCACATCTCGTACCCCCCCTCCTCTGTTGTTTTCTCTCTCTCTCTCTAAACATTTCCCCCCCCCTCTTCCTTTTTTCTCTCGCTCTCTTTTATTCTCTCACTCTCTCTTTCTGTCCTGCCACACACACATACACACACACACACACACACACACACACACACACACGCACTCTCTATCACAGTGGCAGCCAATGGAACAGCGCCATCCAATCAGACGCGTTTGCATAACGAGCTTGTTATGCAGAGGCCTGTGGTTGCAGAGCTGGTGCTTCGGCACCCGTCTAGACAAATCTCGTTTATGCATAAGAAGGAGAGAAAAAGAGAGAGAGAGAGAGAGAGAGAGAGAGAGAGAGAGAGAAAATTAAGGATTGTGGATGGGGGATGGGAGTGGGGGTGGAGAGATGGAGGAGGGAAAAGCAAAGAAGCAGAACCACTGTTGAGAGAAAACTGCAAAAAGACGAGGATGAAGTGTGCAACAAACCTCAGTGTGGCCCCAGAGTTCAACGTTACACACACACACACACACACACACACACAATCATACACATCACAGGACCGAAGAGGACTCTGGCGGCAACAATGAGGGAGTCTCTACTTTCAGAGGCAGGAAAATCAGATAAGTGCTGATAACGTAATCAAATTAGATGCTTCCTCATAATGGCTCTGCCTCGGGGAGATTGCAGAGGATGCCGCAGAAAAATATCAAACGAACGCAAGAAGTGGATATTCAATAAAAACCTGGTTCAACAAGAAAATAACACGGCTGTAAAAACACTTTATGGCTCCAAAACAACGGCTCTTTCTACTTCCCAGAAATCAGCAACAGCTCTCTGTTGACTCACAATCCCTGTGAGGATTTTGAACTTATAAAAACAAGGCTGAGGCTCATCTTGATCCGACTATTTCAGAGAGGCGTTAAAGCTACAAGCAGCTTTATTGTAGCCTCCTTCGTTTTTTTAATATAAAATTAACTGCCTATATAAACTCAGATCCCCTTGTGGAGATTTTTTGGGGTTAAAAGGGCAGAAACACTCCGATGTGTCTACTTCGTTTTTTCACTTGAAATGAGCTAAAGAGGCATGAAAACATTTCTCCATGGCTCCCATTTCTCCCAGCAGTTTGTCTGACCTTCGACTGGGATGTTCCACCGACAGTGTCTGACCCCAATAGACTTTTGACCTGAGTCTGACACCAACGTTTAGGGAGTGATTGGAAGTGAATTACAGCAGCAGCGATTCCTCTGTGGGAGAGAGAGACGGACATAAACAGGAGGGTGGGGAGAAAGAAAAAGATTTTCAAACGCCTATGACGCACGGACAGCAACAAAGGCAGCGAGGAAATCTGAGGTGATGCCTTGTGAGAGACGGGAGAGACACAGAGAAGGATACAGAGTCTGTGTGTGTGTGTGTGTGTGTGTGTGTGTGTGTGAGAGAGAGAGAGAGAGAGAGGGAAGAGTGTCAGAGGGAGTCCCCCCCTTCATTAGCTCACTGAGACCCCGGAGCTCAGTGTTTACCACGAGCAGCCAAAGGGCCGGGTGGCAGCCTGGCCAGCCAAGCTCCTCACAGCACTGCTGGCATCTCCAGCCAGCAGAGGGGAACATCCTGGCTATGTAGCTGACACTGCCGAAGCCGTCGCCAACACAGGCGAGGAAAACACACGGGGAATACAGTGAATTCCTATAATCGCTGAATAAAAACTACCAGAGCCTCTGAATTTGGACACATTATCACTTTTTTCCTAAAACTTGAGATGCAGCTACTGCTTGTCCACTAAAAGATTCACTTAACAAAAGTTACAGGGTGAAACAAATAACCACGCTTAAAGTCAAATGTGGGGTTGATTGTAGTGATGGATCCAGTCCACTGACCCACAAACCCACCAAAGCTGCAGCTGCTGCTCATCGTCTCTGTTTTCTGGTATTACACCAAGTTCTGCAACTTTTCTAATCGGGGACCTACAAATTATTCCTACACTAGCCTAATTTCCAGGAGTATAAGGGGGTCAATCAGCCCTAACAAAAACCCCCAACATGAACTACCCAGACAACGTTAGCAAGTTGCTATCACAAGATACAAACAGAAATTTCCCACGTTGATTTAAACTTTAAGAAGTTGGTGAAGACCGAAAAAGAGTTTGGAGAATGCATAGATTATCTATAGTGCTTGATTTGGTAAAATCACTTTTAATTATTACATTTTAAAGGTGCACTTTGTAGATAGAGTTACGGACCCCCTCACCGTAACTTCTCACGTAGCATTTTGTCTTCAAACTGTGCTCCAGGGACCAAATTCTCCTCTGAGGACAGTTTGTGTATCGATAAATGAACATATATGACAGAATCTGTACACTTCTCCAACTTTCACATTTCTCTACAAAAACTTTGTAGTGCACCTTTAATGTATATCAAAAAATAGAACTCGGTATGACTGTCTTTGGTGTTTGTTTCTTTCAATCTAATTGCGAAAAATTACTGTTTTGTGCCGTGTTTAGCTGTTTTTGTGGCGTTTTTTCGTTAATTCATTAAAAAAGTCTTAATAAATATTATTAATATTAATATTATTATTAAAATTATATTATTATTATTTTCTTTGCCCATGTCTTCTATAGGTAGAGGTATTGAATTCAAGCTAACACTTGCTAATAGGATGTACATGTAGCCTACATGGACACAATCTTTTAATCACTTCATTAAAACAAAGCAGATTGATGAACACCAGCTAGCAAATGCTAACCACTTACTAGCTTCCCCCTCCCGCCCCCCTTCTGCAGTAAATGTAAACATTTAAACAGTTTTTTGTGGCGGCAAAGGATAAATGTAGACAAAACACACATATGATTTAATTAAAGAATTAAAACATCTTTTAATCGGTGGTAAGCTGTAGTTGCTGTGGCTTAGCATGCTACATTCCTCCTGAGGCTAGCTTGCTACATTTCACAAAATGCTAACCAAAAACTGACATTATGTTTGCATATTTTTGACGACAGACTTCGCAGAAAACAAATTACATTGGAAGTTTAATTACCTGACTTACACTATCTCGGCCTATCAGTTATTGATCAAGCGTACAGTCACAGTTAGCTTAAAACACTTTGTGATTAGCATTTCCTCGGGATAAAGGATTCCACCATGAAAAATCTGGTTGAAAAAAAAAATCACAGTAACTGTTGGGAGCAGCTCAAACCTCGTACCAAGCCAATTGTTTGAGACTAAAGGTTACAGGGACTTGACCACCTTCTCTGCCACCGCTCAGACTCTCACTGCTAGCTGGGCACAGACGCGTTATTTCTGACCTACAGTCCCTGCCATCAGCAGCAGCAGCACCACAGGCACAAATCTACACTCTAAACTGGCCCCCGGTGTCCACAGCTTACACTGGCAATGACGGAGGCACTGCTGCCAACCTCCCCTAAGCCTGAGACAGTTCACTGGCTCTCATTTAGATTACAGAGGCCGTCGTGCAGCCAACACACACCTCTCATCCAATTTCAGAGACATCAAAGGAGCCAGGGTCGGAGGAATAGAAGGATGAGCCAAAACACTCGCCAAGCTGTTGTGTCCGAGGTCATGACAGTTGGTGTTTAGTGTGAATTACATCTTACCTCCTTTTTCCTCTTCTTCACTTTGGGCATTTTCCCCTCCTTCATCTTTTTGGGCTTCTTCTTCTTCTGTTGTTTGAGGGAGTCGTTGTCCGAGAAGAAGCTGTCGAGGGGTGTGAGGGGGACGGTGTTGCGCTCCCCCTCGTCATCTTCATCTGGAAGCACAGACGCACATTAATTATCAGCTAAGCAACATAATGCAGTACACAGTGAAGAACGCTCAAGATGATCGATTTGGAAATTTGGCTGTTGCTGTCGAGTTTGTCGAGTCTACGGCCAATTGGACTTCTAATGAGCCTGAATCTTTAAATTGGCAAATAAAGTTTGGCTCGTACACTGCAGTGTAAAATCATTATTTTGTCAATCCATTTAGCAGAAAAGGAAATATCCAACCATTTGACAAACCATCATTAAATTCTCTTCTATCAACTGTATAAATCGCTCCTCTTTTATGAGCTCTGCCACCTCACTCCTTTTCATGATTTGCATCGTTTTTCACGTCTCTCTAAACAGCAGACTATTTTAACAGCTGCATGTATATGCCCAGTGTTTTAAATGTGCCAAACATCTGCATCCAACTCTTTCTTCTGCAATACCAACAAGCCCACAGGGAGCTGTGATGGACATCTGGAGCTGTGACTGAAACATTTTCAGGAGGCCCAGATGTTATATGCAGTATTTATTGAAACTAGTGAGACAAGAAAAAGGAGTAAAAAACATATGTACGCCGTGTTTGGCTGTCCTTTTCTGCAGGTTTTCAGCTTGGAGTAGTTCACCTTACAATCTTCACATAAGTCTACTTCATACACAAAAAAGGCTGTCATTCATTTGATGAAAAATGAAGATTGAATGAATAACGATGACAAAATCAGTAACCTCTAACTTCCAATAGAAAGCCCCCTCCATGACGAAGACAGTGCAATTGGGGTGAGTCTTATTGAGTAACTCTTTGCATGGTAATCAACACCAGTGAACTATCAGAAATAATGTGCTCATCAGGGCAACTTTACAGCTACTGTGTTTATTGGATTTTAGACAAGTACCTACGCATCCCAAAGTCAAGCTAATTAATCTGCCACCACCATCTGACTGTAACGTCCTAACCACCGCCTGATGCCCCGCCACCACCATCTGACTGTAACGTCCTAACCACCGCCTGATGCCCCGCCACCACCATCTGACTGTAACGTCCTAACCACCGCCTGATGCCCCGCCACCACCATCTGACTGTAACGTCCTAACCACCGCCTGATGCCCCGCCACCACCATCTGACTGTAACGTCCTAACCACCGCCTGATGTCCCGCCACCACCATCTGACTGTAACGTCCTAACCACCGCCTGATGCCCAGCCACCACCATCTGACTGTAACGTCCTAACCACCGCCTGATGCCCCGCCACCACCATCTGACTGTAACGTCCTAACCACCGCCTGATGCCCAGCCACCACCATCTGACTGTAACGTCCTAACCACCGCCTGATGCCCCGCCACCACCATCTGACTGTAACGTCCTAACCACCGCCTGATGCCCGGCCACCACCATCTGACTGTAACGTCCTAACCACCGCCTGATGCCCCGCCACCACCATCTGACTGTAACGTCCTAACCACCGCCTGATGCCCAGCCACCACCATCTGACTGTAACGTCCTAACCACCGCCTGATGCCCCGCCACCACCATCTGACTGTAACGTCCTAACCACCGCCTGATGCCCGGCCACCACCATCTGACTGTAACGTCCTAACCACCGCCTGATGCCCCGCCACCACCATCTGACTGTAACGTCCTAACCACCGCCTGATGCCCCGCCACCATCATCTGACTGTAACGTCCTAACCACCGCCTGATGCCCCGCCACCACCATCTGACTGTAACGTCCTAACCACCACCTGATGCCCAGCCACCACCATCTGACTGTAACGTCCTAACCACCGCCTGATGCCCCGCCACCACCATCTGACTGTAACGTCCTAACCACCACCTGATGCCCAGCCACCATCATCTGACTGTAACGTCCTAACCACCACCTGATGCCCAGCCAAAATCATCTGACTGTAACGTCCTAACCACCACCTGAACTCGCACGTTTTTTTTTGTTTGTTTGTTTTTTACAGAGAACATTAGATAATTGTATTTTTTGGAGAACGAATTGAAGTAACTATCAGGACACCCGTGGAGTCTGAACATCCATCTTTGAAGGAACTGAAGCGATGTGTTGCTTTGAGACTTATAGCTTGCAGGTTTTAAACTGGCCTTCATGCACTTTGGAAATCATTGAATTTAAAACAAAGGAGGAACAAAATTGAAACAAAGAAAAACAAAAAGTCAGGCAAAAATCTTAATTTTAGCACACAGATATGCATCTCTCACGTTTTTGAACATGTAGATGTTTTAGTTTTGTACGGTTGATAAGGCAAACTGAGTAATTTGAGGATGAAATGCTTGACAGGAACATGTGACAGGAATTTTTCAACTCTTGTGTCTAATGTGTCAACTCTGATTTGACACATTAAAAAAAAAATTGATCTTTAATGAAAAAAGGCAAAGGTTGCGGGCTTGGCCGACAGAACAAATTGAAAAGGCACTCAAACAGTTTAGTGAAATAAAAAATGATGAATCGATGCCAGACCAACAGGAGCACTTGGCAAAATAATAATCATAATCACACATCATTGAGCGTGGATCAACGTCACCCGTCAGAGCACACACAAATAGATGGAGTGTCTGCCCTGCCGCTAAATGGGAACTCCCAGGAGGACCACTGAGGTATACTGAGCATATCTTTCTGCCTTGAACGCTCGCTGGGACTAAAGCGACCTGCTGCTGGTTGTCAGCTGTACTGTCTCAGAGCTGCTGTTTACAAACGCTCTGACTGCTGAGCACAGCAGACTTCTCTGATGCCATTGTCGGTCACAGAGGAGTAAGACAGGGAGCAAAACAGTCCCAAACAATTCATCACGATAAAGAGACAAACAGAGAAATACACACAGGATGCAACCTCCTCGTAAAGGTCGATCTGATCTCGTTTTCTATCTCCCTCTCTGTCTTCGCCTGTCTTTGCGTCTCCTTCAGTCTCTCTATATGCGTGTCTCCCTCGCTTCTCTGCGCCTCACACAGACAGACTGGGGGGCATGAAATATGCAGCACATGGATCAGAGTCAATCAGGCAACACTCGCCCCGCAGTCTACCACTCCCCTGAGTAACTGGAGTGAGAGATTGGGGAGGAGGGATTCCTGTGTAGTGGAAACACCAAACTCACTCACCAACCATTTAAATCCTCTTTTTAGCAAAGCTAGCAGGAGGTACCCCGCACGCACACACATGCACACATTCATGCAGTGTGTGTACATCAGTGATTTCAGAGCTTTAATCAGTGGCATGCTTGTTGGTGTTTCCTCTGACCACCAGATAAAATCTTTAATCTCTTTTTCTGTGCAAACTTTTTATCTCAAAATGCATGCTTTGAGTCCCAAACTTGTCATTAAAGGCATCAAAATCAACATTTACAAGGGTACGAATGAAAAAGAAAGTCTTCTATTTGAAGGTTAGATTTGTCCCAAATCAGGGGCTGAATCCTGCAGAGGGCGATTCAAGACCTATTGCATCACAGCAACACTAGACGGCTGTCCCATATAGGCTCCTACAAATGCAGCTAACAGATACGTGCTTTTTTTCCACTTCGGCCAAGAAAGATCCATACGGTGCATCCTTAATGGCCCGACATAATCCGAGATGTGTTGCACACCATTTCAAATGAAATGGTGGGCTCTTAAGCCGACGAGTAAAACACTTTGATTGGTTTCAACTCAGTCGCACAGCTAACAAAACTAGTGTAAAAAAGGAAGGGGCTTTGGTACTTTAAACTATATCTTTATAACTTTTTTTATCTTTAAACTTTTTAAATAGTAGGTTCAGTTATGAGACGTCGAGGTTGCTAAACGACAGGATCAGAACTCAGTAAAAAAGGGTAACGGCGGAAACAGCTGGTGGCACAAATAAGAAAATCTCTGTTGGCCAAACTGTCTCATTTCTCACTTCGCCTGAGCCAAGCTATACCAGCTCTATGAAGACTGGCTCCTTTGAAGGGATGCTTCCCCTAGTTTGACACATGTTGTATATAAAAGGGCCCAAAGACACTTGATTTCATAAGTTAAACTAATTCAAACGTTCCTTAAAAATGCATTATTTCTAAAGGCCAGGTACTGCACTTGTGCAAAAGTAAATAAAATCATATAGCACCAGATGGGTAAATAACCCTACTTTTCTCTTTTTTAATAACCTCTGTAAACATTTCCAATTGTTCAGGTCAAGTCTTCTTAAATAAAACGGTCCCATTTAGACAAAATATACTTTAAAGAATGGATCCCTGAACACCCTTTGATTAGTTGTTGCCAATTTAAAATATGGTTCAGTAATGTATAATCCCCTCTTGTCCCAATCTGGCATTACAAAGATTGGCAAAGCCAAATTGCCAAATTTAAAGTCCACCAGCCAATGGTATGGCTCCACTTATATGCTTGGCTATTTATTGATCCACAAACTCTATGTGAGATTCTGTTGTTCTATATAGAATAGATGCATACATAGATCATCAATCTATGATAATTTTACGAATTTCTTTTTTTGTCTTCTCTTATTCTTTCTGTCTGCCTCGCTAGCAGACCCACCAGTCTCTCTCTGCTATCTTTCCCCCTGTCTAAATAAAGCCCTTACTTTAAGTATCCAGTATCTCAAACAGAGAGCACTTTCATGTCTCAGATGTATCGTAGTCGCCTGCCAGGCAACTCTTGAAGGCATCGCAGAAAGTCTAACATCTCTGTTAGACCCACAGATGATGACACAGCGTAGATGCAGATGGAAACGTCCCTGGGTTACGATAAAACATACACGTCTTTTCTCTGCCTGTTCCCCTTTCTCTCTAACAGTGAGCTACGACTGGCAGGCTGACCACAAGTCACTGAATGGGAACATCAAAGGCTACCAGACTGTCTTTTCTTTGCATCTTTTAGGCAACAAAAAACACTCTTAACTCGAGGGATGGTGACCGTCTACCACTTTGGTCCAGTCTCAAATAATTCAACATTTGCTGGATGAATTGGCTGACATTTTTCAACATCCAAAGTTCCCAGATGATAAATCCTCATGAATTAGATGATCCTCTGACTTTTTTTTCTCTTCTGGCAACATTAAGAGGACAAGGTGGCAAATGCTCCGCTAACCTTTTAGCTTGTAGCATATTAACCTCCATTAATGTGTGTGGCAAGCAGCTTATTTGATGCGAGGGAATGCTGAGAAGCTAAAGGGCTAGCAGTCCCACTTTTTAGCTTTTCCTGCCTCGTTGTGACATAATCAATGGTGACCCTCTGCCTTTTTCTCTTGTGCCAACATAAGCCGGACATTAGGACTTAAAGTACTTCACTTAAATTGAGAAAGCCTCCACTATCCTACCACATTCTTACTGTTGCGGCTGATTCGCTGTGAAGGAATGCTAACGAGCTAAGAAGCTACTGGCTACCATTTTTTTTTATAGCTTTTCTTTCCCCTTCCCTTAAACATGCACTTAAAGAAAACCGAGCAATACTTGTTTTTTAACAAACCTTTTGATGGACTGGTTTGATCAAAATGACTGATCAGCTCAAGAAAGAAGTGTTGCAATCAAATGTAAACACACAACCAATTGAAAGGCCCCCTGAGGTATCAATGATGTTGTGTGTAGTTTCAGCTTTTAGAGCGAAAAACAGTCTTGTTAGCCAAATAATTATGTGCGCATTCACAAGATGCTCTACATATTCACATATTATAAACCGACCTGTAAAACAATTCCCACAACCAAAGTGTGTACTTTTTGTACTAATGCTAATCCACAAACTTGGTAAATTGTCATTGTAAACATGTTAGCATACAAATGTTAGCATACTTCAAAGTACATGTGTGGGAAGTGTTGCCATAAAATGAGTTTTACATTATATGTTCTGTATTATTCAGCAAATATCTGTGTGCTATCACGCAAAGCTAACACGGTGAACTAAAGCAAAAAGCACTTACATAATGGCAAGTTGGTTAGCATGCTGATTTGAGCCTTTAGCTTAGAAACCACAGAGAAATATCACCATTTCTACCGTCTACCATTGTATACAGAGGGGAGTGGGGACAGCGGGTGTGTATTGTAACTAATGTCTTGTGTCCTGCCTGTCTGTATACTGCTACTGGATGCCTTGAATTTCCCTCGGGATCAATAAAGTATCTATCTATCTATCTATCTACCATACAGATAGGAGCTAACATTTTGTTTATTACCAGTTAGCTAATTCTGGCATGCTAACAAATTAAACTGCACGGTGAACAATTTGCATTGTAACATAGGCCTACAGTCTCTTGATACAGTATGAGCAGTCATCTGAAAGTACTGCTCTGTCTGAAGTGTCGTCATGAAATAACGCCACTCTGTATTTAGTATGGCTAACAAAACAAAGTGGACAAATACTCAACACTATTATCGTCATATTTAGCACGTGTGCATGCTGTTGTTAGCATTGACCTCAAAGTGGAGCTGTCTGATGAACAGCCTCACAGCTGCAATAAACTTGTTCAAACACAAAGTTGAATCAGTCAAAAATACAAATGTTCTGTCAGCAGCCTAATGCTTCCATTTTTAGCAAGTGTGACACAAATGCATTTCATTAAAATACAAATTAAATAAATGTCAGTGTTTAACACCTGCATAGCCTTCTAACCTGAAAGCTGCCTGCACTAAATGGCCTGTGAATTCCCCAAAGAGAGAGCCATGAGGGGAATGATAATCTCTCTGCTCGGTGTGTGGAGCAGGCTGTGCCAGGTGTTATTGAGGGAGGTGGGGGGGGGGGAGAAGGTTGCTCAGTCATGTGGCACAGGAAGGTCTGGCACCAGATTCTGTTAGAAAGAGGCCCAGATCTCAACTTGGCAAAGCAGCTCTGTGTAAAGTGTGGATGGATGGCATGGACACAGTTCTGACCTTCCTGCAAGGGCTTGGCCACTGGACTGACCCATTAAAGGGGAGATTCATGAGCGGCTCCCAAGTGAGGAAGCTACAGTTTACTGGAGAGCACATTAGCCCTTTTTCTGTTGGCCCCTGTTTGGAAGTACACACTTAATGTGGCCCAGCATGAGAGAGGGAGAACAAAACCGTATTTTTCCCCTTCCTCATTGATTAAGTGCTTATAGCCGAGTCCTGCGATGCCTTCAGACAAAGACGTCCTCAGACTATTAATAGAAAATCTAATCATCAAAGTGATGGAAGGATAAAGCCCAAGGAGCACCATTAAAACGATATCTATTACAGACAATGTATGCACACATTCAGAATGTGCGGATATAAAACGGGCTAAAAGGCTGCACTGCTCGTGCGCAAATACATACGGAAACAAAAAAAAAACAAAAGAGCATCTCTCATCGTGCACGTGCACGTGCAGCAGGAAAAAAAAATTGGTGTCAACTTTCACAGTGAAGGATCCAAAAATAGACCATCTTTCCAACTGGGGATAACATAGGCACACAAAAGCCCATGATAATCTTTTTCAATTTTAGGGAAGCGCAAAACAATTAAAGGAGAAAACACAATGGAACAATCTGTGACAGTGTAAACACCCGCAGTGAAACAAAGGGAATTAGGACACTTTATGTGCCACAACAAATAAAGGCTGTGATAGGATAGTGTTGAGGGGTCTGAAGCCCCCCCCCAACCCCCCCACCCCCCACCCCAGGGACCTGGGTTCTACATTGTTAGGTTTTTGATTGCATGGGAGTGTCTTGATTAGGGAAAGAATCTGACCGGGATGCCTGACCTTGTCTGTCACTTTGAAGCCTTTTGATTTTGATCTTTAAATGTTTCTGCAGAGAAACAATGAATTTGCAACTCGCACACGGTCACGAGATTCAGCCAATAGAAAGCCTTTATTCAAAAAAACAATCATTTAAAACATTGATCGAGGGAAGTTCTTGATCAACGAGGCTTTTATGAACATGATGATGTTTTAGGTTAACTAACTTTTAACACTCTGAAGCTTCACCACATTAGAAAATCCTTTGATATGTTTATTTCCAACATCACAAAAATGCTAAATTACCTCAAAGATGACCTGAAGTAATTCCGACCGACACATGAAATGATCTGATATTTCAAACCCGATTATGGCTAACATGTCCTCACTCACTCTCTAATCAATTGCACCTCTCCTTTCTCATACGTGTTTAACCCACGCGGGGGTTATTGGGGACACGCATCAGTGCTTGTGTTCTCCCTCAGGCTACGGCTGGCAGTCACTTCATAGACGATACCGCCGCCGCCGTTAAACACTCCTCTCGCTCCGTCTGTCTTTTTGTCTCCCTGCTGCACACCTTCTAAAGCCAGCACGCAAATAATCTGCTTCAACAAAAATATTGTTGTTTTAAACACGAATGGGGAAAGTTTGAATGAGAAAAGGCAGTTTCTAAAAAACCTGTGCTTGGCTTGAGAATTTCTGTTTTAGAAATACTCCACAATGCTCGTTATACAAACAATACTTCAATTACTGTTGTGATTATTGAAACAAAAAGCTCTCGAGGTTGAAAATCTTCAGCGTGACGGGTGAACAAAAAGTGCACCATGGCAACCATGTTGTGTGAAATGGTTCATTAACATACATCTTTTTGTTGCTAAATGTTTCTCCTATGTTTTCAGCTTCAAGTCTGCACATTCGTAGTTTCTCTATCTATGACAGATTTGAGCTTTTAAAGGTTTATTTTTGCATCTTTTTGTCCCTTCATTTTAAAGAGACAGAACATATGGACAGAGTCAGAATCTGCTCTCCGGGAGAGAGAGGGGCATGACATGCGAGAAAGGAGCCACCAGTCGGATTCAAACCCGAGTGCCCGACTTGCAGGACCACAGCCTCATACACAGGGCGCGGGCACAAACCACTAAGCTACTGGTGCCCCCATGGAGCTTCATTTTCATGCATGATCATATGTTATCGCCAAAAACCACAAATAAGAGGCAGGACCACGGCTCGAGACATCATTGCATTCAACCCACAACTTTTCAGTCAAAGTCAATCTATTGTTTTAAAAATTGCAAAACTTTTCCAAACGAAATGAGGAGAGCAATTCGGCCTTTATCTTCTACATTGTCTTTTGTCGGGACCCTTTTATCTAACCCCCCCGCCCCCCTTTAATAAAGCTCTTCACCTATCTTAGGTCTTGTCCTTCACATTAAAGAAGTGTTCACTCAAAACAAGCTTCAAGTAAATAAAGAAACACAAATGCATTGACTGCACTGGTCAAACTTTGCCCTGCAGAATGCAATAGTGCAAAAACAAAAACATATATTCGGTGTGTCAAGCTTTTGTTGATACGAGAAGACATTTCTCTGAATATACTGAATAATAACTGAAACAGTCTGCTACTTCAACAGTAGCCGAAGAGCCACTTGTTCTGTATGAGGACAAAAGGCGAAGAGGAGTTGAAGCCCCGTGTTTGACTCTTTACTGTGTCTGCGCACATGCCGGCAAAAGTGAGGAACTTTATCACCTCGGTCTGGAATCCGAAGAGATCCTGGACCTGCTTGACTGAGACAGCTGTACAGATGTTGATGAAGCTGTCTCCTGGCTGCACATGACACATAACCCTGTTAGCACATGGCAGCCGTGCCCTGGAGCTAATCTCATCACTGGTTCATCTAATAACCATCAGAGGAGCAGAATTCATGAATCTTATACCATAAAAAGACGTCAGGCTATCCAAGTTGATGCTCGGGTTAAAAGCAACGCTTTTTAGGACATATGTTATTGAGACTGTCATAGCGTCTGAGAAATCTCACAGTCAAGAGAAACAAAGCGAGCATCATTTGGCAGCTGGCTTTGTGTATACAGGTCCTTAATTAAAGAACCTGAACAGCCACTGACTATCTATTAGTTCTTAAACATTCTTTAATGCCATTCACACTTGAATTGAATCTCTGCCAGAGATTAATAACACCCACAAGAAATATAGCAGACATTTGGCATCGCATGAAGGCATGAGAAATGAAAGGGGTGAATTGCATTGCAGTATGTGGGTTAGAGTTAATTTCGGTGAGTGCACGACCCAGAGCTGCAGGGATGCTGCTGACCTAACCTCGCTGTGGTCAGCCACAGTGCCCACAGGAGGGTCCAGGCAGAGACACGCTAAGATAAGCAGTGTTTACTGTAGCCTGCACGTGGCTTTCACACCTCTGCGACCATGTAAAAGGCTGGTAAAAACATTCCAAGTTGGAGCAGTCGGTGACAAAAAAAAGGAGCAAGGATGTTGTCACTGCAGCCTATTTTTACTCAAAAGCATAGGCACACATATCACAGCACACTCTCACACAGTATAGGATGAATGTCACGGGTTTAAACAGCTCTCTGAAGCAAACTTGTGCTCTGTAAGGTGAAGAAATACACTCGCACACGCATGCACAAAGCAGCCTGCAGAAAGCATGCAGCAGCGGTTTGCATCATGCCCCCCAAAATCCGGATGGATGTGAGGACAGCCCGGAGGCATATCCCCCCCTCGCACCACCCCCGCAAAAAAAAAAACAATCCCACCTTTAGGACACTAGGTCGTGCAAAAAAAAATAATAGCATGACTCTGCTTATTGCACCCCACCCCTCCTCCTCCTCTGGTCTCAGGAACGCAGGACAAGCCCTTTTCCCCGCATTCAAGGCGTAGCGGCGCAAAAATAATGTGAAGGACACCCCGCCTCCCCCCCCTCTTCCCCTCACCTGGCATATCGTCTTCAAAATCCATGTCGTCCTGTCCCTCGTCTTCATTACTCAGCGACCCCGGCATCTTTATCTCATAGCCCCCCAAACCCCCTTTTAGGCTGAGAATACTGAAAGTTAACCCTCCAGACGCCGCAGCTCAGGCTCTTTCTTCACCCAAAAAGAAATCTAATCCTCGCTCTGTTAATTTTTTTTTAATTTTTATTTTTTTTTGCACGCCATCTGCTGCTTTCTCTCCGGGACTAAAACAAAACAAAAAAACAAGTCATTTTTAAAAAATATATATATTTTTTTTTATTCCACTGATCTCTATCCAGGTCTCCCAGTCTGAAAAATAAGAAAGACAAAAATGGAACACACATGCCCAGATTGTGACGTCTGGTCTGTTGCCATGACGATGCATCCCATAATTTCACCCACAACTAGTTAGTCGTGCTCTCCTAGTTACCACTTTGACTAGTAGTGTGCGAAAAAAAAAATAAAAACAAAGCGCGTGCGGAAAAGCGCCATGTGCACCGCTGAGAGACGGAGACAGTCCTGCGCCTGTCGCCTTTACAAGTCCGGAGAAAAGAGACTCAAACTTCTGCTGCTGCTGCTGCTCTCACTCGCTGCCTTTTCATTGCATATGAAACAAATGTGGCTTTTAAAGGGAAAGGGTTTTTTTTTTTTTTTACTCTTTCAATCTAATTCTGATAAAAGCAGGCTCCTCTTTTTTGCAAGCTGCCACATTTTCCAAGACATGTAAAAAATAAAGAAATACATGAATGGAAGGAAAGATGCGCATTTGTGCCTGCTGTGTGAGGAGTCATGCCCGCCTGTGGTCTTCACTGTTGTCGAGGTTACCACAGCTGGACCACAGGATGCCCCACTGAGAGCTCTCAGAGAGTCTCATCTGCACTGAAGGCTCCAAAAACACAAAACAAGAGCTGCAAGACAGCAAACCACACAGACAGCACTTCAGCTTGAAAACTGTTAGTGTTTTAAAGTGTTTAAATTTGAGATTTGTTTGTTTGGCAGGCCTTCCACAGAGGTCATTTAATGTTTCATGTGTGTTGGCTCAGTAGGATAAGTGTTAACCTCCTCTGCCTGGCTGCTTTTGGAGTTGTTGTCGGGGTCAAATGCCTTCACCTCACTGATATCCTGACATTTGTTCAGGTCCTGGCATGGCTCCATCCAGCTCAAGTGCACAAACAGTGAAGTTCAAAAGACTCGCCAACAACTTCAGAGTTAAAAAAAAAAAATCATATATAAAAAATAAACTAAAATTAATTTAAAAAAAAGGAATATTTTCATTTTGAACCGGGCAACAATGAGTAGTCTTTTATTTCCCCTAAATACTTACTTACACAATAAAAATCTGTTATGATTGCTTATGGATGGACCATGTTTTATCCAACCCTCATAGAGCCCAGAAAACTCTCCTTATGGATGGTCCTGCATCCCAGCGGGGGCGTGGTCAGACAGCTCATTTACATTTAAAGCTAGACATAAAAAACACCTCGACACGTTCCTTATTTAAAGTAGTTAAAAAGGAGAATATTTGAGCTTTAAGTCTAAACCCCCCCAAAATGTAACTGCCTGTAATATAAACACGAGAGAAAGCAAATGATCTTCATATTTTGAGGCTACTTTTTACTCGAGTTGACCAGTCAGCTCTCGATACAGCACGCTGTGCCTTTCATCACTCCCAGTGAACGCAACTCAAGTATTATTAAAGAAATAAAGAAAAAACAAATGACTTTCTTCTCAGTTTTTATTAAACGAAGTGTCAGATTTAATCCTCGTCCTCCTCCTCCTCTTCATCCTGGTTGATCTGGAAGTAGCGAAGCTCGTAGCTCTCTTTGGTGTTGGCCACGACACGCAGCCAGTCCCTGAGGTTGTTCTTCTTCAGGTACTTCTTGGTGAGATACTTCAAGTACCTGAGGAGACGTGGGAGAAAGGGAAACAGTCGTGGTGATATTAATGGTTTGTTTTGGTTCATTTGGCGTCTGCACCTTTGCACGCAGAGGTCCTAAAGTGAACCCGTGTGTGGACTAAATACACACGCGTGTTTGAATCATATAAGCAGAGGTGACATGAGTTCAGCAGAAACACTGACATCTACAGCACATCAAGTCGAGTGTCAGCGCCCCCCTCTGGTGGTGAAGTGCTTCCTGTAGCTCTGACTTAAATAATTACAAGTTTGGTTTTCATCTTACTTTTATTTTTCTGTTCAGCACTTTGAGCCTCTAAAAGCACTAAAATAAATAAAAAGTATTATTATTATTAAGTTCTTCATCGATTGAATAAACGTACAGTATTTTTTATACTTTATTAACCCCTGAGGGGGGTTGACTGTGCTTCTCACACATGCACGAGCAGGACCCGTGGACGTGCATTAATGGAGAGATGTCGGAGTGCAGCAGTTGCTCTGAGCTGGTTGGGGTATTGCTCAATGGCACATCGGCAGTGCTCGAGAGGTGGTCTGGAACCTCTCCGGCTATCAAACCAACGTACATATTTTTATTTATTTTTTCTTTACATATAAATCCTGGAAGAGAAGGAATACAGTGCACAGTAGTGGATGTTACACAGCTTCACCCTGGGGACGAATGAATGAAGATACCTTATAATCTTCACACCCTGATGGCAGGTCGCTTTGTGACCATCATAACAAACTGACCCTATTCACACACAGCTGATGAAGCAGCAGCAGAGTAACAGCTGCAGGAGCTGGGGATCGAACCAGCTGCTCCACAAAAGGAGGTCGGTGCGCTCACAGAAGGATTTCAGATAGATAATAAATAGAACTTTTCTTTCAGACAGGATCCAAAGAAAACATCGAAGCACACTGATCACTGGCTACGGTTACATGGACACAGAATAATCTGCATAAAATCCTGATCCGATTAAAAACGCTGCATGTAAACGTGTCAATCAGAACAGACTGATCCGATCCGGCTCATTCAGACATCAGAGCTAAGGTCAGGTTCTCCTGTCGTCATTAAACTGACTGTGGTAACAGGTAAAAAAAAATGGATGACAGAGAAGTGTTTATTTCTGATGCAAATAATATTATGGAGCATTCTTTCCTTGTTTTACTACGCGTCTTGATTCTTGAGGTTTTCTTTCACTGACCTAAGTTAACATCCGGCCTGCAGGATCTACGTCGTAGTTATTTTACGATGGCGTCGCGTTGAGAGCGACAGAGTTGAAATAATCCAGACCGTCGTGTCCCAGCAAAGCATCTTCAGACGTACGAGACGGTTATTTAACGACGACGTGTAAAACGCTAAAACCTGAGAAACGGGAGATGGGGCACAGATGGCCTAGAGGGTTAGGGTGTGCCCTATGTACGGTGGCTTGGGTTCAAGTCTGACGTGCAGATCCTCTCCCTCTCCCCTGACCAAGTAAAGGCCCCTAGAAATAAAGCTTTGAAAACATTCAGTCGTACCTCTTTGAGAAGGGAACTTCAGAGTTCACTGCGATTTTACTCTTGCTCCTCTCGATGGACACAACACCTCCTCCCAGGTTCCCAGCTTTGCCGTTCACCTTGATGCGCTCCTGCAGGAACTGCTCCTGTTGGTGCACACACAAAAAAAGACTTAGCATCGAATTGATTAAATTCACTAAGATCTATATGTAAAGTTTTGAAAAGGTATTTAATTATCAAATCGATGTGTCGCACGTCACAGCCTGTGGAGTGTGGCAGACATGAAGTTTCAGCTTCAGATTTAGGTCTCCGTTAGTTCTTCTGATGTCTGTGACGCTGGTCCTCTTAATGTTTAGCTCACCAGCCCCGTGTACAGAGGCTTCAATGCAAGAAGGTGGCGGTCCGGCCTCAAATCTGGGACGTACATCTGTTCATACTCAACCTCTTGAAGGCCTTCAAATTTACAAACTGCCTTTCTTCCTTTTATTAACCCTAATCTCTGCCATCTAAATACTGCTCGACTGTCTCTATATTTCTCACATTCATGCAAAGCTCCCGTCTCTCACATAAAGGCAGAGACCCCCTCCTCCCCCCCTTATGATCTGCGGTCTGGTCTTCTTACAAAGTTGGCTGCATCCATGATTCCATCCTCGACAGGGTGAGTGCAGTCCAAGGTGAACTTCAGGACCTGCTTCTTCCTCTTCCCACCTGGCTTCCTGAACACCTGCTTCTTCTAGAAGAAAGACACACAGGACAGGATTCATCAGAGACGATTACGACAGCATGTTGGACTTCACGGGAGCCACATGTGATTTAAAAAAATAAAAAAAGGTTCATATGATCGGCCATAATGTTTTAAAAGCTTGATATGACGTCGAGTAGGGCTGAAAGAAAGCTCCACATGGTGGAACTTGACCTGAAAGTTTCACGTTACCTGCTGCTAGCTGTTAGCATCATATTTACCCCAACGTGGTGTTAGCTCACAGAGTCAAATCTATCAAATAAAATACACAAAAAGACGCGAAAACATCCGCGGCGGGTTTAAACATGCGGATTAACTTCATCTGCTTCTTCGTATGAGAAAGACAAAACTCAAATGTGTCGTATAAATGCAGTTTAGTTGCTGGTTTGGCTACTTACGATGGGGGCCATGGCTGTCACGTTCAGCGAAAAGGAAGGAGCGGAGCTTACGCAGGATGATTAATACCCGGATGCAAAATCGATCTCATTGACGGATCTGGGCTCGATTAACAAAGTTCGGCTTTTTAATAATGTAATAAAAAAAACTGCTGTAATAACAATAATAATAATAATTATGGCGAATTTTCTGAATAAAACACATTTTAAAAGAAGTGTTTACAAAGTCTTTCAATAGATAAAGCTACTCAAACATTTGAAGCGTCAATACTGAGGTGAAACAGAGAAAGTCAACCAAAATCTAACAAAATGCCAAAAAGCAAAAGACTAAATGTATATAAAGAATCAAACAATATGTCTGAAAGGCTGTTTAAGTCAAATACAACACGATTGAAGAAGTTAATTCAAGAATAAAATCAGTAAACAAATTAAACTTCAACTCAGTTGAACTATAGTTTTAACTGCGTGTTAAACTTTAACCAGCAGTTCAGCAGATTAAAAAACAAACTGAAATGTCCCTGCTCTAAATACACTTTAGATTGGGGATACAGTTTCCCATAATTCCAACAGATTTATGTGGCTCCACATTAAGTTAGGCTCTTTAAACTGCAGTGAGCTCAAGTGTTTCAACAAAGCAATATATAATAAATATTAGTTCAATTTTGACACATTTCCATGGAAGTTAAAAACAAAATGTGATTCAATTTAGTTGTAATCATATGGAAATTAGACTTGATTTATTTTTTGTTCATAACAAGAAAAGATCAAGCCTTTTTCTTCCAGATTTTAATTACTTTAATGAGTTTTTCATGATCAGAGTCTAAAATGCATAAAGTGGGCACACAATAAAAGCCTAATGTGACAACAGCAAAGTCTTGCAGAAGGTTCACTGATTTGCAAAGCTGTAACTTCAACCCTTTCCCCTCCTGTCCCCCCTCCTTGGAGCCCAAGGCGTAACAAAGAGTGTGACATTACACACAGGACGACTGTATTTTTAATCCGTGTGGGAGAGCAATATTAAATGTCCCCTGCTGCACTTTGGCAGCCCTCTGGGGACTGGCATGAGGTGTGTGCAGTCAGCTGCCTGGCGGAGGGACCCCATCAGCCTACTATTGAAGAGTTTCTGCATTGCTGTCATTCCTGCAGGGGGGGTAGCTGATAGCACCAGTGGAAGGTAAGGCAGAGGCTCCGTGTGCTTTCTGCAGAATAGCCTGCTGCATTTAGCTACAGCAGGGTTTGTTAGACGTCTATTATGTTGCAGCTGAACACATCTTAAAGCGTTGTCACTGAAGCCCCAGCGAGTCCATACACATCCAACAAGGTAAGAGACAGAAAAACTTCTTAAACTTTGTTATTATTACGTGCATTGTTTGACCATAAAACACGCAAAATCTGTTTGTTTTGTGGCTTTTATCAATGCAGCGGTACTCAATGTTGGCATTATTTACTTAGTCTGTCTTTGCAGATGGCAGGAAGTATCTTCCCAAACTTGGACAACCTGTGTAACGTGGATTGTAGTGACATCCACCCCCTGGTGTGTCACCTGTGCAATGAGCAGTACCAGTCTCCGTGTTTGTTGGACTGCTACCACATCTTCTGCGCCCGCTGTCTGCGAGGCCGGACCAATGACAGCCGTCTCAGCTGCCCCCTCTGTGGGTAAGAGAGCACACTGTGATGTTAATCAGGACAAATGAAGACAGCGTACACGTTCACATTTCTCTCACCCAATGAAAGCAGTCTATTTTTTTGACTTCTGCAGTTTTGTTTTTTTAACCCCCAAAAGAACGATCCCTAAAACCATGCTAGTAAACGATGCAGGTTTGTAGACCGTGCAGGTTTTTACTGGATATCCCAACCAGAGTTTCACACCTGAAGTTAAAAATACCAACAACAACATCGAAGCCAAAGGTCGATGTCTGACTGTTTGGATGATGGGGCTTGTTTAGCAGGTGATCCGAAGCTCCTCCAGCGAGGTTGAGCTGTAGAATATCGTGTTGCTCCTTGTATCCCCATGCAGGGTCAAGTGTTTAGTGCAAAGAGTATTTTTTTTCCCCCCTCAGGCCGCAGTTTAGGGCAGCGTTATTCAAAGGGATTGGTTCCACTTGAGTCGATTAGACGCTCCATGAGACTTTTAGTTAAATCCTGTTGGTTTTTAGAGAGCATCAAGTCTTTCTGGGTTTTTTTTGGGGGGGGGGGGAGGGGGGGGGTTCTGGAGCTGCTCAGTGACTCATCCCTGGCCTGGTCTGAGCAGGGCAGGACTGAGTGTCTGCAGCAGCTGCAGGGTCATCCCCGTGCCTGAGTTCTTCTAAGACCAGTCACACTACAAACAAAGCATACTGGTATTTAGCAACGCTGCCAGCAGCTTAGGGCAATCAAAAACAGTCACATGATATCAATATTCATCCCCTATTAAGGTCCAGCACACGTGTTAACGGTCACCTTCAGGGTCTGCAGTGTTAACTTGCACAGAGATGCAGAGAAAACTAGCAATGCTGCTCAGTGATTTAAGCAGAGGTGGAGATGTATTTCGCCTTTGTTCATGCACTTTGAACGACGTGGCACCAAAAGCAAACAGTACTAAACTGAAGAGAACACCCTCAGCGCCTACAGCGGGAAAAAATGTTCAAAATCCCACTCCAACATTTGATTAACAGATTAACAGTCTCCGGAGCAGTTTCAGTGAAGTCAGAAAAAGCACTTGAAACTCCACTGGACATGATCCATCCGAGCCTTAGCAGAATCGGGGAAAACAGCTGCTTCAGACAAAGAAAGTGCAAACGGCACAGGTGGGCGGCCGTGCCTCAGAAGGTAGAGTTACTTGGAAGGTCGACGGTTCGATCACCAGCTCCTGCAGCCACATGTCCGATGTTTCCTCGGGCAAGACATTAAACCCCAAGCTGTTCCCGCTGCTTTGTCAATGGCGTATAAATGGTATTAGCTAACCCTGATGGTCTCTTTACACAGCAGCCTCTACCTTCAGTGTGTGAATGTGTAGGTGTGACCTGCAGCATAGAACCGCTTTGAGTAGTCAAAAGACTGGAGTGCTGTTTACCATTTGTATGAAGCTGATCTAGATTGACTTTATGTTTCAAGGTCACCCCTGCATGAGGTTTGCCTGCGAGCTCTCGGAAAACAGCGGAAACTCTAAACACTCTAAAGGGGAGGAAACCAGGCCCTCCAAGCTAATCTCTTTTAATATGAGCCTAGTGCACACGAGTCAGCAGTATAAGTCAACGTAATGCATGTTATTGATAGTACGACATACTGAGAAATGAGAGGGGAGAGGCCCGGCTAATGATACGTTTTCTAAGAAAACAACACAGTGTGCACGGAGCTGCTGAGCTCTGCGTTACGGAGGCTCGCTGCCTGGAAGCTGCTATTTCCATCAAGTCCGCTAACAGCTGCTCTCTGAAGTGCCGTGTAATCTAGGAATTCACTACTCTGCTATTAGTAGAACACAATGGAGGCTCGTCGCTATGAAAACCAGATACAAAACATGCACAGCAGCAGACACGAGCAGGGAGCATCTGTGACACTGCGACGGAGCTAATGAAGGGCACACCGCCTTATGTTCAACACTCAGATCTGACTGTGAGCTCTGCATCGATCATCTGATATCTTTATGTTCGAGCGGCTCCAAACCAATCGGCCCTACAGAGGGATTCTATGAAAGTAGACCTTTAATAGATTAGATGACATGGACGTCGTGCACAATTTCTCCTTCTGAACAAGTTGACGTCAGATCTGCAAATCCAGGACGAGTTCAACTTGAAAACCTCGACTGATCTGTTTTTTCTTATCCCTCCGTAATCTTCAGGCTTGAATTAATGTTCGTACTTAATAAGGAAATTGATGGTGTGAATGTTTCTGCAAAAAGCTTCCACGTGAGAGTGTAGCAGAAAATGAGTATGTGGTACACGGTGGGCGGCAGATCGAGCTGTGTGGACTTGGGGGTTTTGTTCTGGAGGGTCGCACGTTCAGAAGTGCAGACCAGGGTTGGAAAGTTGTGTGGAAGCTGGAGATGTGTCTGAACACTGCCGGGGTGCCCTTAAGCAAGGCACTGCACGCCCACCAGCTCAGGAGCGCTCGCTGTGCTCAGCCTGTGTGCTGTTTGTCTAAGTCTCATTTGCATAAAGCCTTTTTACTAACCTGTTTTTTTCTTTCAGTGTTTTAAAGTAAACGTGTTTCTTTAAGGCGTCCTCGCTGACCGCTGCGGCTTTGACGACGTCTACGTGACAACAAACGTCCCTCTGGTGCATAAATAAAGATTTTATTTTGTAGATGACTGGTATTTAAAGTTAACTCGCACTCTTTAATGTAAATATAACCACATTTACTTCATCGACCTCTTACATGATTATCTTATCGAGTGTTGAACACATTAGTGTTTATGATTTTAGTTATTTTTTTATGATTTAATGACTACGTGTGTGTTAAACATACCTGGCCAATAAAACTGATATATCGTTAAAGATTTGCATTTCAACCTTAAATAAAAAAAGAAAAAAAAAAAAAAAAAAAATCTGATCTACTGAAAGAAGAGAGCTGCGATATGATTGAGACTCTTTATTTAAGGTCATGCTTTATAGGCTACAGGTGCAAAAACGTGTCACCCAGCTCGTCCTGCTGTTTGAGAAATAATGATCACATTTCAAGGCGAAAAAGCGCCATCTTCTGGGAAGTCATGAGAATGCAGTAAAAAGAAGAGAGAGCTAAAAAGTTAAAAGAAATATCTTTTTTTTTTATAACAGCCTGTTTGGTACATAAATTATCTCTCCATATATATATATATATATATCTGTGTACAGTTACACAACTTAAATTCCCTCTCACCATTAAAATAAAGATGGAAAAACCCATTTACTAAATGTTGAACTTAGAATGTATGAAAATACTTTGACATATGTAACAGTGAAGACATCAGTGACTCTTTGTAGTCCATACAGCTGGTGTTTGTAGTTTATTTGTCTTCCTGGTATCCCTCAGTTTTCATATCGTTCAGACCGAGGTCTTCGTTCTGCTCGAACGTGCGGGTGTACTTCTCCACGCTCATCTCAGGATCCGGGTCGGGCGCGTACACGTTCTGCAGGTAGCTGTTCCCGGCCGGGTCGTCCAGAACGAAGCGGACGTTCATTTCTCCGGCGATGATCTTATCGAGCTTCTCCCCGAACTCTCTCAGCTTGTGCATGCGCTCTGTGTTGCAGCTGTCCCCGCTGACAAAGGGGTTTTTGGAGCAGGTCAAGTCTTTGATGTCCTTTATGAGCCCCTCTAAGGTGGTGAACTTCCCGCCCAGCGCCGCCATCCCCAGCTCCAGCTCCAGCTCCGGGATGAGGATGGAGCACGTCTCCGATTTGAGGACGTCTCGCGTCATGTCCGAGGGGTCCGTGATGTTCAGGGTGATTCTGGTGCCCAGCTCCTCCGTGGCTCCTCCCGACTTCACCTCGTTGGTGCGGTGGCCGCAGCTGTCGCAGTTCGTCGCCATGATGATGACCTCCTTGAAGTGCGGGATCTGGACCAGCTTCATGTTGGTCGAGGCCGGCGCGTTGCACTCGGGGCAGTTCGTGTCGAACATCAGAACCTCGTTCCTCATGGAGTCCAGGTCGTTTCCAGCCGGCTCCTCGTCCAAGTCGTCGTCGGCTCGGATCCCCAGCAGCGCGTCCTGCTGCGGCGTCCTCTTGAAGCGGGTCAAGGTGAGCGCCTCGTCTTTCTGCGGCGCCACAGGATTCTCCACGAAGCTGTTCCCGGAAGGATCCTCGACCACCAGCGTGAACTCATCCTCCACATCTTTCAACTTCTTCAACCTCTGGATGAACGCGTCGATTTTATTGGCCACCTCAGGGTCGGTCGCTCTCCTGATTGGCTGCTCCTGCTCCAATCCTGCGACGGCTCGGTCCAAAAGCCCCTCGATGGTGGAGAGAGCCCCTTTCTGGGTGAAAGGGGGGATCTCGAAGTCCAGCTCGGGGATCCTCGTCGTGGCACTGTCAGATTTCACCACCTCCCGGTTCAGGTCCAGTTTGGACCGGACTTTGAGTGTGTAAGACACGCCCTGGTCCTGGATCCGTCCCGCAGACTGAATCTCGGTGTCGGACCAGTTGCAGTGAGCGCAGTTGAACGAGCTGACGATGATTTCTTTAAAAAACGGGATTTTAGTGAGCAGTAATCGTGTCGTACCGTTCAGGTGACAGTTCATACACATGCTCTCGATCTCTGTGGGCTCCCAGTCTGCGTCCTCGGCGCCCAGGTCCTTGAACACGCTCCGTCCTCGGACGCTTTCCTCGGAGATGACAGACATGTTTAAAGTCTACAAATGTTTCTAAACGCTGTCGTAGCTCACGCTGATGTGTAATGTGCTGGAAGTTTCTCGAAAACACGTTCAGGACAGGCTGGCATGGAAGCACTTCCCGACTATCTTCTTTTTCTACTTCTACTGTGGAGTGGAGGAGTCAGTGACGTCACTGCTGCCCCCGCCCGGTTGTCTCCGGTACTGCATGGGCGATTACAGGCGGAAACTGTAATTTTATTATATTTATTTTAGATATTTAGATATTTTTTAATCCCGATTTTTAAACTATTTATAATATTATGGTCTGCACATGAAGTCTCATCACTTCCCTCTTCTTTCTGCAGAGATGATGTTACGTTTGGAATAATTTCGAACAACAACAACAATGACTTTTTGAACCCTCTTTGTCGAGCAAAATTATTTATAACCTACACAAAAAAAAGTTACCCTCCAGTTGTGTCTCTCTTTTTTTGAATGAATTTAAACTGTATCTCAAATCCATAAAATCAGTCGAAAGATACATGCCCTTGTATATCTGGTGTATTATTTATGTTTATTTATTTACTCAGCTGGCCAGCGAGGTCTTTCCATAGACTGGAGGCAGAAGGCAACGTGGCTTTGAAATAACTTTACTTATAAAGTCTATAATGTTGTCTTTTACTATTGTTGTCTTGAACTTTGCTTAACTTAACTGTAAATCAGGCTTTCTCTTTTAAAAAGTGTGTATGCTTTTTTGTTTCTCAACTTGGTTGTCTCGTGATATTTTTGTGATATTTATTTCTGTGAGGCTGCTGCAGTCAGTTTGAACTTTGACCCTCCTCACATACAGACATTAAGGTCTATGAAAACATATTCAGATTAATCAGATTTGTTTTTTAGGAGTATTTGAGTGATTCCTCACACGCCCCGACTCAAATAAAAAACACAGGTTGATATTTCCAAATCTGACAGATCAAGTGATTCCTATCCTGTTTTTTCTCTCATGAGTCTTTCTCTGCCACAGGTACATGTCCATAGTAAAAGGAAACGGCGCTCTCCCACCTGAAGACCGCCTGCTCAGGTTCCTGGTCGACAACAACACGGACGCTGAGGAGACTGTGCAGTGTGCAAACTGCGACCGGGAAAGTAACAAAAAGGTGTGAGGGCTTGTAACTCCAGCAACATTTACTGAAATAGTTCATATCTTTATGTAAAGACAAAAGGAATAGATGCACATTATATTATGTGACCATGTCTCATATATTCAGTAAATCCACCTTCTTTTTTTTATACCTGCATTATTGTTTGAATACTTTGGTTACTTGTTCGTTGAACTTTGAAAACACTACTTAAATAGAAACAGCTTGTTGCAGACAAACTGATGACTTTGGACTGAAGGCAAAAGTTAACATGTGACTCTTCTTCTTCTTTAATTGTTTTTTCTTAAATCAAACATTTTCAGGGGAAATAATTGCTGTTCCGTCTTGGATCTCAATCGTTCAATGTAATATGTGATTGTACCAGCAGGGGGAGCCAAATTACCTTACAGATGACATCAAGACGTGTTTTTTTTTTGTCGTCTGAGAGTTACATTTTTTGTAGCTTTAAACAACTTCAAACATCATCCTTCTGCGTTGTCTTTGCTCGTACAGGACGCAGGAGTGATGTACTTCTGCAACACCTGCACCCAGCCTCTGTGCAGCACCTGCAGGGAGCTGACCCACAAAGCCAGAATGTTCTCTCACCATGAGATCGTATCTTTGGCCAAACGCACCAAAGCCAAACACAGGAACTGCTGTGAGTGTTACCCTGTAACCATTCCAGGTGTGTTCCTCCGCTTTACGACACCTGTTTAAATGCTGCTCATGGGAACGTGTTGTGTCTCCACAGCTCTCCATGACGAGCCCTACATCCTGTTCTCCAAAGAGAAGAAGTCCATGCTCTGCATCAAGTGCTTCAGAGACACACAAGTGTGAGTGAACACTGATCACATGATCATCAGATAATCCCCTCTCTTCACCTCTGCATCATGAACTTGCTTGTGATTGTTTTTTCAACGCAGGGAGAGTCGGACTCACTGCATCGACATTGAGACGGCGTACGTGCAGGGCTGTGAGATGCTGGACCAGGCCGTGCTGGTGAGAGAGTCCAGAATCTTCATCTGCACACGTTTAGCATCATGAATAATTCAGGCACTCTGATGCTGAGTGGTTTGTGTAGCTCATCAGATCACAGTTTAATGCACGATGAGGACTATTTGTTTGTGAACCTGATATAAACTTCAGATAAAAAAACAACAACACGCACACACACAAGAGTTGAAAACAGATTTGTTTGATATTCTTTGAAATGAGCCTTACCAATGTTGTACATATTTTTTTTTCAAGACAAAGAAACTCACTTTGTCTCAGCTCTGAGGTCTTATAAAATCTTGATAACTTTTCAAAAGTTATTTACAGGTTAAATATGAGGATACATGCATAAAAATAAATCTAATCTAAAGTACAAACCAAGCAATCTGATTGGACAAGAGGCGTCTTATATGAGCGACGATCAATGCAATAAACATTTACAGCTGAATGTTTTTTTTTTTCTTTTTTAAACATAAATCAACGTTTAACCTCAGAATCACACGGCAGACTCGTTTCACTGTTCTTCATGATGAAGTTCATTTCTAGTAACATGAAAGTAAATGTTCGTACTGCAAAGTCGTTGCTCTGTGGTAACCATGGATACAGACGGAGGAGCATGAGTGTCAGGAGAACGGAATGTTTGGGTTGCCTGGCAACAAAGCAGGAACTCTCGTTGGGTTGGTGAAGTTATCAAAGATCGTTATAACCGCTGTGTAAACACATCACACTCGAGGGTTCAGACTTCGTCCTGAGTTTCAGCACCGCTGTGATTCGGTCTTATACTGCGGGCACGAGACGAGGCCACCGAAGTGCTGATATTCAGTACAACGTCACTCCCTCCCTACAATGATAGTCAAACTAGTGTGAACGGATCAAGACGACACAGTAAGAAGAAACTGACAAACATGGTCACACAGGTCACAAACAACAACATGATCTATCTCTGATGCCTTTTCAACAATAACGTCTTCAAATAAGGTCCAAACTGCTCTATGAGCTCGTAGTATAACGCCATCTCGTCATGATTGATATAAACTCTGCACATTTAGCTGAATACAGAAACAGAGAACTGAAAAGATTCATGATTATCTTTAGATTTCTATCCAAGCATATTTGTGACAGAGCAGCAGCATGTATGACACTTTATTGACAGACAACCTCCTCCTCCTCCTCCTCCTCCTCCTCCTCCTCCATCTGTAGGTGGTGAAGGAGCTGCAGACTTCAGCTCGAGAGGCGATCGTTCTGCTGAGAGCGATGATTGGAGAAGTGTGTCTGAACGTGGAGGAAGAGGAGAGTGCAATCTGCTCTCTGTTCAACAGCCTGCAGGTTGTATAAGGATCCCAATGTGGGTTTTTTTTCCCCCTCTCATAAACACTCAGTGAGAAGAGAGACTCCTGCACGTTAACCCCAAAACACAAATGAGCAATTTAAGGAAGATAAAACAAAATGAACTGCCCCAACTATGTCCATCTAAATGTCACATCCCCTCGTGTTACATGCGTTTATTTATTGCATGCCGCTCCGACACTTCCTGTTTGTTTCAGCACCAAAGACACTTGTGGATATTTAAACCTGTAGTTAGTGTTACAATAATCATGTTATTTAAGTAAGTTCAAGTTACACAGTGAGTGGATAATAAGTAGGATGTCATACATTAATGAAAACATAAATAAGTACAGACATTTTAATGCATATTTGAAAAACAAAAAAAGATAAACTGAAATATCCACCATTAGTAAATAAGAGTGGGTTTAGCTCAGTCTTTGGGACTTGAGTCGGGAACTGGTCGCCAGTTCAAGTCCCAGTCTGGGGAGCTGGTCTGTCAGCTGTGCCAGTTTACTGCCTGACTACTGACGAGATGCCCTTGAGCAAGGCATCCCCATCTCTCCAATAGTTGATTTCCACAGGATCCTGTTTGTGCATGTAGGAGTATTTCAGTGTGTGTGTGTGTGTGTGTGTGTGTGTGTGTGTGTGTGTGTGTGTGTGTGTGTGTGTGTGTGTGTGTGTGTGTGTGTGTGTGTGTGTAGCATGTTCTTGAATTTGAATTTCCCCTCACGGGATTATTAAAGCATCTTCTTCAAATGACCAATCGCTGACCTCCGTGTGCTGCACTTGTAGAACCACCAGATGTCTCTGTTTTCTTAATTTTGAGCTCGTAGATTTCCCCCCGAATAATGAACCTTCAGAATAGAGCCGACGACACGTTGTTGATTGTACACCTCTTTACTCTTCACAATGTTGGAAATTCATCAGGTATCAGAGAGCTCCAGGCCTTTATCACAAGAGGCTGTGTTGTCTCTGTTCTCTCCTGACAGGAGAAACTCGCAGAGAGGAAGAAGATCCTGCTCAAAGCAGCTCAGAGGTAAACTAAGGCACATATCAAGATTTACACCTCATTGTTGTCACTAAGCCTGAGTCACAGTATAAACCTGATTGAATGTTATTATGCCGCTGTCACTGCGGGTCGTTTGACAGTTTCCCCGTCATGCTGTGGTGAAAAGCAGAACCATCAATCCTGTGGAATAATCTCCCCTTCCCACCGACCACATTTTAGAGTAGAACAAAAAACAAAACACTTTATTGTGTACTTTTTGGATGCAAAAGGCAGAATTGTGTCTCTTTACCTGCATGCATGTGCACCGTGTATCCTGAATGCCACTTTAAACCACACACACAAGCAGCACACTTACACGTTTAAACAGCATTCAAAAGCAACAAAACCAAAACTGGCACAGCAGGGGTGCATTTAAGGAGCACTTATTGGTAAATGTTGGAGGGTCCGTTCATTATAATACAAAGTGCCATGTCGAGGATGATGTTGCAAGGTGACTATGATGAATAGATGTTATGGTAAACTGGTGATTTTTACTTTAAAGGTCACAAAGTCTCCTTCTCTTCAATCCGTTTTAAATAAGTCTCAGAGTTCCCCGAAATGTGTGTGAAGTGTGTTGTTGTAAATCCACTCTGATCCTGTATTTGATCATGTCTATAAACCCCTCTATTTCAGCCCTGCTCAGAACAGGCTGTTTCTGTGTCTGTAGCTTTAAATATGTAAATGAGCTGTGTCTGACCACGCCCCCTCTCTGGAAGGGCTCGGGCTTTCTGGCTCCATGTCCTATTGTTTACGGTGAGAAGGCAGACTCACAGGGCAGAACAAACATCTAGCTTGTGGGAGTGTCACCCACCTGGGGGAGGGGCTACTGCCCTTTGTGATGTCATGAAGGGAAAATCTCCAAACTTTATGTTTGAGCACATATTTTCTGAAAAGTGGAGCAGGCAGTGGAGCAGACTTTTTTCTCATCACTGGGAGGGTTTGTAGACAGCGGGATATTATTATGGTTCAGAAAACACGGTAAAATGATTTTTAAAGTTCAGTGCTGAATTAAAACTACTTCAGTAGGACTACAGTGTGAGCGGTGTGTCTGAATCCAACTATAGAGAAAAATATAAAGTTTGTCACTTAAAAAAATTATCATGTCCAGCTGCTGTTGAAAACATTTATTTATGTTTTAAAAAACCAGCACACTTTTAGAAATCAACAAGTTGTGAATTTTACAGCTCAGATTCAAGAGTCCTCAGAGAGCAGGCACGGCCGCCCTGCTGGAGGACCAGAGCCTCCGTACATGGGGCGCATGCACCAGCCACTAGGCCACCCCATATATTGTTGATTTGATACAAGATATTATATGTGTTTTAATAAATAAATTTTCCTAAGTGACATTTCGCTGAACTTTAGTCAGATACTTTTGTCTTTATATATAGTAATAAATGGTTCTCTGGTTGGTCGGCCATTTTTTTTCCCTTTAGAGCAGACTTGTTGCAACTTGCTTTTTCAAAGACATAGTGATGTGAAGATGTTAAAAATCCAGAAATCATAAAAAAAAACAGGATGATAATGATATTCATTAATTTAGAATCAAGTCACCACAATAATTACAAAGTCTTCCTGCATCCCCTCAGCAATCATTAAAGTTTGATTTATTGTCATCTAAGGTTTGAAACTAATTAGGCTCTAAGATCAATTTGGCACCAGATTAATGAATAATGACTCAAAATGTGTGAATTTATGGTTGTTGAATATAAAAAAGACAAAACGTGGTTCTGCATCTCCGTTCTGTCTGATCATGTTCACACCCCTCTACAAACAGGACGACTTCCAAATGTACAAATCTGAGTGGGAAACAGTTCCGTCATTGTGTGTGTGTGTGTGTGTGTGTGTGTGTGTGTGTGTGTGTGTGTGATTGAATGGGAAACATTTGTGCGTCGGAGAGTGAGTGAGTGTATCGTTTTGCACTCTGCGGGGATCTTTAATGAGATTTTTCATGCCCACTGTCCCCCATCTCTCTCTCTCTCTCATTGCCTGGAAGTCGTCCAGGCTATGTTCCCGGAAGGGTGTTAAAGTCTATTTATGTCGGTCTTTGTGTGTCCGCCCCGCGCGCGCGTGTGTGTGTGTGTTTGTTGCACAGGGAGAAGACAGATAGGTTAGCCTCTGGAAATATGGACTATGTTGTTTGTGGTTGCACCTCCTGAGCTGAAATCCTCTGAGTATTTCAGCAGGCGAGGATGTGAAGGTGTAGTGTTACATGCTCATGCATCTCTGTGTGTTCCTATATATGTGTGTGTGTGTGTGTGTGTGTGTTCCTATGTGTGTGTGTGTTTGCAGTCAACATGAGGAGAAGGAGAAAGCACTGAAGGAGCAGCTCTCTCACCTCACTGCCCTCCTGCCGACCCTGCAGGTAAAGAACAACAATCTTTAAATCTTTTAACCAATCAGAGCTCAGATCCTTCACCGAACAGAGTGTTGCTTTTCAAATCCAGATAAGTGAGCATCAAGGAAGTTTATTCAGTCATGTTACAAGATTCCTTTTAAAAACAAACCTGTTAAATTTCCAATCAACACCTTTAACACCTCTTTTACTAGTCTGCACGACAGCTCCGACTCCTGTTCTGATTATTTATATTAACAAGTGCAGCTGGCTGGCAGAGATGGACTGCAAGATCAAATCATTGATTTGTAATTTTATTTTGTATAAAACAGCTCAAAATGCAAACTTTTTATCCTTCCTAATGAAAGCGATGACGTTCTGAGCGGTTGCAGGATGAGTGTGATCTCAGAGTCTCGGCCTCCCTGCGGCCTGTTTGAAATGGATACTTTTAATCTCTGATGTTTTCAGGTCCACCTCGTCACCTGTTCGGCGTTTCTGAGCTCGGCCAACAAGTTTGAGTTCCTGGACATGGGCTACGTGAGTGCAGCCACTTACACTCTGGACTATGTTTGAGTTAATGAATGTAGAGTTACAGTGATGCAGTGTGCAAGGTGAGTACTTAAACGCCAGAAATGTGATGAAATATGAGTATATAAGATGACGATGAAGGAGTGATTGTTTAAATCTGACACCACTCTCTCTATGTACGTACATCTTAAAGTTTAGTCTCAGGAGTTAAAAGTATGAGTGGAATTGAACTGCTGTCTGAATGGAGGCAGAGGCTGTCCGTGTGGCGTGAGCGAGGTGAAACGGGGTCACTGATTCACAGACGGCTCTTTCTGCTTACGCAGCAACTCATGGAGCGTCTGAAGAGGATCGTGAAGCTCCCCCATCGACTGAGACCGGTGCAGAGCAGCAAAGTGAGTCCACAGCAGCACCTCCTGCAGAGCTGCAAAAGGTCACACTCAGAAAGGAAATCCGCCGCAGCACAGATTGTTTCATTTGTTCCCCGTGCACTTTCCCCAGTTGTGTTTTTTTTTTATCTCAGGCCCCAAAAGCCCAAAACCAATTTTCCTCCATAAGACAGTCGGGCTCCTGCAGTTGTTGAAGCTTTATTCATTCATCAGGGACAACACACAGGCGCTTATACATCAGTGTTGGCGAGTTAATGTTAGAGGTAAGAGGAAATGAGATTTAAGAGAGAGGCGATTGCAAAGTATGGACGCAGCAACTGCTCGGGGCCCCCAGACCAGTGAGGGGGGTTCCTGAGGGCCAAAATGTACTAATTTTGCAGCAGTAGGAAACCCCCCCCTAAGGGACCCCCATCTGACAGAACTCGCTCTTGTTGCCCTGCTAAGCTTTGAATTATTGCTGTGAAAAACAAAGTTTGTCAATGAAAGTGAGAAAACAGGATAAAACTCCTGCCTTTAATTTTCTGTTCTTCCCTTTGAAGTAATGCACCCCTCTCTGTTTGTCTTCAGATCAACACCGACTACCGGAGTGAGTTTGCCCGCTGTCTGGAGCCGTTGCTGCTGCTCGGCCAGCGCTGCCCTCCGTCTGTTTCCGGATCTACAGGTGCTGCGACGAGGTGAGGTCATTAACCTGCTGCCAAATATCCCTCACATGTCATCGCCGAGCCCGATCATTACCACGACGCGCTCTGTATCCTTCCAAGAAAGCAGAAAGTCAGGGGGGGGGAAGGAGAAAATGTCACACTTGTGAAGCATCCAAAGTCGAAATCCCCCGAAAGGTTTGCGAGTGCAGATGGGAGACGGCGATGACTGCAAGCGAGAGGCGCCATGCTGAGTCCCACTATGGCAGTTATTCTGTCTGCCTGCGAGCTATGCACTCTGATGTGTTTATGTAACTCACCTTGCTGCACGCAGGCATCGACCCACATTTAGAAAGCTCTGGTTCTGTCGTGGTCGGGGCAGGAAACAACAGATAACCTGATGACGTGTGTGTGTGTGTGTGTGTGTGTGAGCGAGTGTGTGTGTGAATGAGATGTTGGGTTGTCACGGTCACTGATCTCTAGATAGATAGATAGATAGATAGATAGATAGATAGATAGATAGATAGATAGATAGATAGATAGATAGATAGATAGATAGATAGATAGATACTTTATTGATCCCGAGGGAAATTCAATGAAGATCGGTCCAGTTCAAAGAGCAGAATCAGCTGCAGCGACTCGGTCATGAAATACAGATTTACCTGGGCTTCGGTTTGCTCTTACTCCTGCCTTCTCGCCCTGCGTTGATGCAACATCAGACCTTGCTTCAAACACGTCTCTAAACCTCTTTAAAGTATTAAAAAGCAAACGTTATGACCTGCTCTGATACGACTGCGACATAAAACAGAAATCCTGCACACACAGTGAATTCATTCATTGTAGCGTGTGCTGAATGTTTGCAGGATAAATTCCTGTACTGTACCTTACTCCATCCTGTCATGTATTGCGTGGTATCGTACCGTATTGCATCGTATCGAATATCGTACTGTTTGATTTCGCACTGTAACGTATCGTAAAACACGTCGTACGAAAACAGCAGCAGAACATTTGACAACCTCCGTGGCGTCGAATTAAGACGCGGTCACGCTGGAAAAAACGATCAACTCGTCAAAGCTGAATTTTTCCTGTCTGGATTCCTTCATGATTGACACACAATCAACACCTTTTATTTGACAACCCAGCGCTCGAACAAAGAGCTTTGTCCTTTCCTTCCCCACGTTCCTTTTATCCCAACTGTTCGCAGGTCTTTAAGCCCGCCCGCTCATGCCAAACATACTCACGACTCTCTCGTCCAACTTGCCTAGCGCCCTGCCAGCGCGAGACGCAGAGTGGGCAGAGGGATTGGTGGCCGCCCCGTCTGGCAGGCTGGCACTATTTTTATCATGATTTCACAGAACTCCGCAGGATTCATCTGGAAGTTGGCATGCAGGAGCGGACGGGGGGCCGCTTTGTTCCAGGCCGGGCCCCGCTGATGTCACAGCTTTCGTTACGGGGTGAAGTCTTTTAGTTGGCGTCAGTGATGGGAGGACGGAGGCTGGGTGTGCACAGAGAGAGGGAGACGTGTTTGAAGCAGGTCTGATGTTGCATCAACGCAGGGCGAGAAGGCAGGAGTAAGAGCAAACCGAAGCCCAGGTAAATCTGTGTTTCATGACCGAGTCGCTGCAGCTGATTCTGCTCTTTGAACTGGACCGATCTTCAGTCGCTTTTGGGCTTTTTGAAGTTTTGGTTTTGTACAGTGATTTTAGTTAACACTAAAACTCTGATCTTACAAAGTGTATTGACTAAATTCTAGTTCAACATATTTAATTCACACTGACTATAATCTATCTTCCAGATATTTCAAGAAAAAATGAGGCCTGAATTTCTTGTAATGAGGGGGGGGGGAAAACAGTTCAAAAAGGTTTTTTTTTAGTTTCTTGAATTTTCGGGTATTACATCGAAAACGAGAGGATTACACTTGGTAAGATTTGAGTTTTTTTTGCAGTGAAGTTGGGATCAGAAATAGAGCTGCACTCTGACTTTGAATGAATTCTGTTGACGCCATCGTGACACCTGAAGATGACCTCTGGAAACAAGCTTTTTTTTTTTTTTTTTTTTTTTTTTTGAATGGACGGTTCGGTTTAGGGTTCGACTGTATCGTGATTAAGAATACCGCGCTCGTTGTTAAGGCCGCTACGTGTCGTGTGACTGCGTCTCATTTTGAACTCCTTCCATCCACTCGTAAACCTCCTACGCTGGGTGGAAACCGTGCAGGGGATTGGTTCACGTCCAGCCTGTTCAAAACAAACTCTCTCTCCGAGCAGAGGGAAAGTTTGCTCTCCTGCATCTGCTGCTAGCTCTGCTGCTCTGCTTGCAAAGCCTTTTAATTGGTTGTTGTGGGATCCCACCTGAATGCTCAGTGGACACAACATTCGCATGTCAAAGTGAAGGGGATGTGCACACATATATGGGTTATTGTTGAACGGCCTCGGGGCAGTGAAGTTGCTCCAGGCATGAAGCCAGGACTCGGGTCCTCGTGGAACCCAGATAAATGTGTGTTTATCTTTGTTGTAATGTGCACACGTACCTCGGCACTGCAGAGATTTACATTCAACACGAGATATATTTAGATGTACGCAACCTTTATTGAATCAGTTTGTCCAGACGTCTCTCTAAAAATGATGAATCCAAACAAACAGGTGAATTACATTTACATGGACACACCAGGGACAGAATATTTGGTGTTCGACCGGACAGTAAAACAAACAGGAAGACAAACAGAGACTTAAATGTGTCTTTGAGGGTTTAGATTTTCCTCTTTGAAATAATTGATGAGTCAGCATTCAGCAGAAACCCAGACAGCTTTAAGGTGTGGACATAAAAAAAACAACTTTAATGCGTTTTGACATTCATAATTCAAGACTCACAGTGAAAGGGGGGAAAACAAAGGATTTTTAACTGCCTGAAATTAAGACTTTTCCTTGTTTTTTTTAAGCTCTTGGTGTCGGCGTTGTCACTGCTGGATTAGCTCGAATAAATGGAGGTGGCAACTCTGGGCCACGAGGTTGGTTATGTAACTTATCAGTAGGGCGTTATGAGGATGAGGGGGTTTGTTTAACCTTTGATTAGAGCTCCAGAGTTTCGTGTTTCCTTCACATCGTGACAGCAGAGCAGATTACACGTCATGCTTAGTGAAGTAATTACACGTGGTGTGCATGCACTTTCACAACAACAACAACAAGTTGTGCTGGCTGCTTAAAAGAAACCAAACACACAGGTGTATCATGCTGCTGTCCAGTCCAAACAGAAGTGACTGCAGGTGAAGTGGAGGCTGCTGTTGATCTTTTATCCCCCCCCCCCCCCCCCCCCCCCAGGTACCAGTCCCCTCTCTCCATCTTGTGCCGCTCCCCGTCCCTCAGTGAGATGCCTCTGGGCTCGGTTATCGGGCGCCGGCCCACCTGTCACCGAAACATCTGCACCAAAGTCCTGCTGGCTGAGGGGAGGGAGACACCTTTCACCGAGCACTGTCGCAACTATGAGAACACCTACCGGGTGAGCGCTGTGTGTGACCGCCCGCCGTCCTGTTTGAGACTTTTTCCGAGAACAAGGATTTAAACAGGACTAAAGAGACTCCATAGACAAGGATCTACTTCAGACTAAATGCTAACAGAAGCATGTTGACAACGTCGGGCTTTTAACTGCTGCATGTTTGATCTGATTTGTTTATTTATTCCGAACATGAAACATAAGACAAAGGTGAACATAAAAAAAATATAATAATAATTAATAACAGAACAAAAAACAGATAGAAAATAAATAATAATTACAAACAGTGGAAATTATAATAAGAAAATAAAATTATAAAATTTTCAGAATAACATATTATAAGTAACATATCTGCAAATGAGTGGGGAAAAAGTAACTCATCTCCCCTCTATTCAGCCATCATGTAATATAAATCCTCAGGTTATGTAAAGCAGTGTGAGCATATCTTATATGAGTTATACCATTGGTTCATGGTAATAACAGAGATGTGTTACAGTGTATAGTGTGGTTATTTGTCTATTTTTTTAAAAATTCAAATTAAAAGTTGAATAACAAAAAAAAAAAAAGTTAAAGGGACATCAACGCTTGGTTTGTGGATCATGGTTGAAGCCTCACGCTGGGCATTTTTGGCCGACGGCATCTTGGATTTTTGAAGTCAGAGGTATCCACGACAGCACATCGCACAATGACTGAAATAATAAAAGTGATAACATAGAAAGGAAGAGTGAAGTGGAAAGAGGAAAGGGAGGAAGAGGAGGAGGAGGAGGGGGGGAGTTGTCTCTCACTCGTCTTGTACTGTTCTGCATGACCTGTTTTAAAAAAGAAAAAAAGAAGTACTCTCATGTGCAGCAGAGGATGTCAAGCATTAGATAAATGCTACGTTATCAGCAAATGCGAGGTGAGCTCGACGCAAAGGTAGAAGAAGCTGCAGTCAAAGTTGTGCCATGAGGAGTCTCTGATCCTCTCTGATGAACACATGAAAGGCAGCAGCAGGACCTCCTGTCGAGTGCTTTCCACACTCCGAGACATCTCACCTGGCAGCTATACTCTGCACACCTCCTTACTATCCTGTCCTATGCACGATGTGTGTGTGTGTGTGTGTGTGTGTGTGCGCAGACTTTCCAGACGGAGATTCAGAACCTGAAGGATCAAGTCCAGGAGCTGCACCGAGACCTGACCAAGCACCACTCCATCATCAACACGGATAAAATGGGAGAGATCCTGGAGAGGTCTCTGCACATCGACAGCCAAATATCTGCGCAGCACTCCACAGTGGAAACTATGAGAGTCATGTTTGAAGAGGTGCGTCAAATAACGGCTCGACCTTCAGTGTGTACCTGACTCGGCTCGCCACAGAAAAAAACATTTCTACATTTGCTCACAGTCAGGACCTCCTGCTGCATACTAACCACATGGTTTTCAGAAAGTAAACAAAGGGAGAAGAAAATGAGAAGTGTCTCATGAGCCGGATCACTGCAGACGTTCTGTCATATTTTATTTCCTCGCAGGTCTGGGATGAGACTTTCCAGAGGGTCACTAATGAGCAGGAGATCTACGAAGGTTTGTCATCTGATTAGACAGCACAATTACTTTTTTTTTTTTTTTTTTTTTTTGAAATGTATTTCTCTGTGTTTTTCAGCCCAGCTTCACGACCTGATGCAGCTGAAACAGGAGAACTCTTACCTGACCACCATCACCAGACAGATCAGCCCCTACATCCTGTCCATCGCCAAGGTCAAAGAGAGACTCGAGCCCAGGTGCTGTCTTTACCTTACAGCCTGTCCTAACACAAAAAAAACTTCACCCTATTGTTTACTATGAAAGTGTCCTAACAGCCTGCGAGCGACACGCTGTGATGCACTGCCGCCGGGGTCGTTTTGACCCTCATGGCCCCGTTTCTATTTCTCTCCCGGTCGCTCATGGAGCCGAGACGAGGAACAAGAAGTAGGGGGCTCTACAGTGGAACTGGAACACACTTTTTACTCGCCAGAATGGAGATAATGGTGCATGAATAATATCCTCATCCGTGAGTGAAATGTTGAGCTTGTTTTTTCAACAAGCTGTTTGTTGATGAGTTTTGTGATTTGAGTTAAAAGCTCGTCCATACGATGCACCACACATCACTTTGCCTACCTACAAAAACACTACATGTCATATCGTTTGTGAGGGTAAACAGAAACCGGATGCATGCCTGCGAGTTTGTGTGATGGGACTCGATATCCAATGCTTTTGTGCTGTTAGGACACGGTGTCATATTTGTCTTTTTAAGAAGGAAATGGAAGCTCATGTTTCCTCTAAAGCAGCTCTGATATGGGCGCCGGTGGAGTCGTGGTTAGTGCGTGCCCTTCATCTATGGAAATTAATGCAACAGTGCTCTAACAAGGACGTGGACTACATGTAACCTGCAGCTTAAGTGGCGTTAGGCGTCAAAGTATTACACATCGTGAACTATTTCTATATTGTCACCAAATCCCACAAAGGCCTAAAAACCAACAGTGAGTATTTTGTTCTCTGTGTAGCTTCTTCCTTCCTGCCTCAGAGCTTCATTGTTGCGGGAAAACAAACTGTCACGGGGTCCCTTTGTCGCCCCGGCTGACGTGTTCCTTCATTACCTGCGAACATGGACAATGCAGTTTATCTTTGGCTGAATCCCTCATGCACGGCTCGGCTGCAGTAAACACTCAGCGGAGCCGCAAGTCTGTAATAATCCGCCGCTGAAAGTCGACCCAAACAAATGCAAATATTTACTGCTGTGTGCATAGTGATTGTTTAAATCTGCATTCAGCAGCTGTTTCAGGAAAGCCTCTTTGTAATAAATCTGTGTACGTTCACGCCGCTGTAAAAATATAAAGTGCAACATTTAGGAAATGTCTTAAAATGACTTTCTATGGAGTCACTTACTTGCTTTACCAAAGTCGTTTTGATGAATGTTCAATCCAGAGTGTGTTTGCATGAACCTAAGTCTACTGGTTACCAGCCTGTTTTTTTATTTTTTTAAGTCATCATCTTATCCTGATTTCAGAAGCCCTTATCTAAACTTTGAGAAAGCAGATGTTGCTCTAACTGGAGACCTCAGAAAAAATTGGGATTCTGAGACATGTATACACCTCACCCCTTAGTCAAACTTAATAAAATGTTTATGTGCATTTTCCAGGTTTCAGGAGGTGAAGGATCACCGTGACGACCGCACACAGACGATGCTGAAAATCTATGAAGACAGCACCAAGGCAGAAGACAGCCCAGACAGGTTCTGGCTTTTTTTAAATTTATTTATTTATTGGTATACATGGACAGTCTGATTATAAGCGTTTGATGCCTTTTTTTTTTTTGCTCAAGCATTTGAATTATTGACTGCCGTCTGAATATTCAGAGAATTTCTTAAACACGGCTTACTCGAATCTTTCCTCCATGAATGAAAACAGTCTTCTTGACTTTGATGTACTTTTCAGGATTTAAGACGTTTTGAAGGTTTTTACTAAAATGTCTCGATTCTGAAGTGTTCAGTGACAGGTTGTATGTACTGTACGTGATGCTCCCTCTAGAGGATCTCTCAAGTAACACGTGTTGTGCGTGCTACACCTTCTGCTACACCGCAGAAGGTGTCGTATATCCTCCACATTACCGAATACGTGTTCACGTGACGCCCCGTGTTTGTTTTGTTTTCGACAGAGACGACCCCCCGAGTGTGACAGAGCAGGACAGAGACAAGAACAACCGTCCGCTGACGCTTGAGTCGGGGGACGGCTCCGTCAAGACGAGTCGCCCGTGCAGACTGAGGGTCTCCACGGAGACAAGCGGGCACAACGAGACGCCTTCATAAAACACTGTTTTCACAACATTTCTGTTCGCCTCGCCGAGCGGCTGCGTGTGTGACTCGATTCAACCGTAGTGAGCCCACGAGCGATTGTTTCCTCCGCTGGTGAAAAGAAACCAGAGTATGAACTATTCTCTCGGCAGTGTGGAGCTGTCTTCATGGATGGACACTAACTGGACGTAGAGACACCGCGCTGTCAGAGCCGGACAGAGAGAACCAAATAAACATCACAAAGAATTTGCTCTGTTTGCACTCAGGAGATCTGGACAGCTTGATAAGAAAAAAAGAGCAGCAGTATCATATTATCTAAAAGTTGATGTTGTAGTATGTGTGAAATAGCTTTTTCTCCCAGTCTCCATTCTTTCATGTTTCCGAGCTGGAGGTTGATGATGGATGACTGCCCGTCTCCGATCGCCTCCCCAAGAAGACTGTTGAAGCGTTGTGACAGCACAGATGGAGCACAGCAAATGTAATGATGTGTGTGTCAGTTTAGTTGTCAGCGTAGGGTCACATGTTGAGAGCATCTCACGCACCACTCTCCTCTAAAAATGAGGATGTCTTTTTTTTTTTTTTTCTCCCTGGATGTCTCTGCCAGTAGGATTTATTTTTTCTCCCTTGCAGTTTTACATCCACATGCAAGAGTGTGAATATAACTGGCCTTGGCATGACCTCGATATCCTGCTCGAGTCCACTCATCCTCAATATCCCAACAAAGCAAGACGATGTGTAGAAAGAAAATATGAATGCAACACTTTTGTTCTCGCTGCTTCTTTCATGAGCTGAAATAAACCATCTGAGGTTGTTCTTGATTCATTAAAGGGAGAATGTGCGACTTTTTGATGCAGTCGACGCTGCTGTTTGAGGACGCGTCCGCCGTGCTGAGGCCGACGCTCTCCTCCACTCGCGTTCACGTGGAGGAGTTTGAAGCAAATGGCGGACAAAATTCTCCTTTCGCTCGAGCTGCAGTTGCCTGTAGCCTGCGTTGCTGTGTTAGCCGGCTAATGTTAGCACACGTTGGTTAGCACATAGCTTCACATAAAATGAGCATAATCTAAAAACTCTTACATGAGGTCATCTTCAAAAAAAGAATGTTGAACTTTCTTTCCATCAAAATCTTTTTTAGACCTCCCGTGAACCCGCCTCACGCCCCCGGGGGTTGGGGGGGCAGGGAGGGGGAGGTCGCCGCGACCTTCTCGTGAACCCGCATCTCTCAATATGACGATTTTTGCGTCACGTAAAGAAAACTTTCAGGTAAAAAGAAAAAAATTCTTTTTTTTCTCGTCTCAGGGCAAAACGAGAGCTGGATTCATTTGAACCTAAATACAACTAAAACTGCCCAGAAGTAATATTTTGACACTATTTAAATCTCAGCCTCACTCATGAATTACTTGTTAAAATCAAAAAAACTGTTTAAATCTTATATATTAAGTTCGATAGGCGACATAAAAAAGCACAAGTGTCCTCTCTCGTCCTTCTTGGCTTCATCGCACGTCAGCCTCAGCAGAGTGATTGAAAGCGTTTGGCCTTGCAGGGAAATCCAGCAGGTTTCTTCTACATCCTGTCTCTTCCTTTTCCATCTGTATACTTAACTTATTTAATCGTTGTGTTTAAACTCGCCTTAGATGATAAGTCGGACAGCAGAGGTAACATATAAGGTATCTAGAAATCAGCTTCAAAGGCCGTAGGGTCTAAAGGAGCTGCCATACATCAACGGAAAAATCTTCATTTGAAATGATCTCAGGAAATAAATGGAGTCTCCTCAAGGACAAAAAAAACCCATCTATTTGAGATTTGAGTGCATTGGAGCAATTCAAGGTGAAACAAACAGACCTGCTACAATCAAGGCGACACACACACACACACACACACACACACACACACACGGCCCACATTTCCAGCACAGGCACGGACGATAATAAGGAGCTCTGAAGGAGAAGGTTATTTACATTACACAGCTAAAGTGGGTTGGTTCAAAGACGGCGTTTTTCAGGAAATATCGGGGTCACGTCGGCCTTTAGGAACAGTCGAGCTCTGCTGAGGTGACAGAAGGTGCACGTTCATTAAAAATACATTTGTGACAGCACGGTAACAAATGGCTGCGCCTCTGCTCTGGTTCATGTTCTGCCTCCCCGCGGTCATTCATCATCCGCACGCATCGAGCCACCGGGTCCACGTTCTCCGTTCATTATTCTCGCTTTCTCCCAGTCTTTGATGGAAAAACACGCCGAAGGTTATTTTACTTCAAGAAGAAAAGTTATTTTTAACGGCACGTTTGGAGATAAAGTTCATGGAGACGATTTCTAATATTTCAAACAGTTAAGCCGTTGCTCCTTTTGGCTTAGTTAACAGCAGGTGACGGACCTCGCTTTTCAACTCCTTTCAAGCTTTTCGCACAAGTGAGAAAAAAAAAACCCCCATTAGAGATAGAAGACAAAGATAAAGAAGAGATAAAATAAAAGTTTAATGAACTCCAGAGGAAAAAAACTAGGTCACAGAAGACATAAAAGTGTGACAGTAGGAATAATACAATTAGAGCAAATAGAGCGCTGAAGATAAAACCCACAAACGGCTTCATAATGAGAGCGGGAATACAGTCATGAGTCTTAATTATGCTGCACATAAAAACTGCAGTTGTCACGTGTACAAAAGAACTGCAATTGGCTCCAAAGATTATGCTGACTTTAGAAAGTTACAGGTTCATATATTTGCATGGATTATAATGTTTGGTCTATGGATCGTGGCTTTTAAGTAAAACTGAAGCATGATCACGGATGAGGATCGGCGGGGTTGATATGCTGGATTTTCTTCCACTTTTTGGTTCTTGGTCTTTTTCGGTGTCAAACCTGAATCTGCTCAGATTCACTAAAGTCGGACTTTCCGTACCAATCAGTCGAGCTTTTTCTTCTCCTCAACAGCCAACAGGAAGCGCTGCCTTCAGTGTTTACTTCCTTTCATTTCATTTACCAAAAAAAAAAAAAATATATATATATATATATATATATACAACCAGCGCCACCTTTGCCTAATGTCCAGGGATTAGTTGCCCCGTCTCTGCTGACTGCTGTGGACCGGACTGTAATTGGAATCAATTCTGAGGCTGTTATCGTCGGTGACAGATGCGCGAGGCTGCCATGAGAAAAGGTCAAGGGTTCAGGGAGCTCTCCGAGGGGACTCGAGATGCTTCAGGCATAAAAATGTCATTCCTGAATCAATTTTACATATGAACACTGGATGAACCTCGGAGGGTCTTCTTAGCATGACATGTTTCCTGTCGTGTGCTCTCACCTGTGTCAGGCAGGTGAGGGTCTAATGAGATGTTTAGGATAGGGAGAAAAATTCATTTGCTGAGATTTCATCCTGAATTGAGGTGATTTCGTCTATGCACCTTAAACTTGATTATATATGTGTGTGTGTGTGTGTGTGTAAGTCAGAACGTGTCAATGATCTTTATCGCTCACTGACCCCGTGCTGTATAATTAACCTACGAGTCATCGCTGAGGGTGTGATTTGACCCCTGCAGCACCGAGGGTCATATTTTTACACTCATCCTGGTTGACCTGCATGTAGAAGTGTGACGAGGAGATAACATGCTGTCTGCATTTTCTTCACAAGTTCAAAAAATATTCTCGTATGCACAGGAGGATGTTTGCAAAACTTGGCCTTTGTGCAGGAAGGGAAACTTTGTCAACCACCAAGAACAGAGAATTATAGATAATTATAATCTCACAAGGCACAGAGCTAAACAACATAGAGCCGCTGCAAACACCTTAGACCCGCCCCTTCCCTGAAATCAGGCGTGGCTAAAACCTGTCATCAAGTTCCTTTAAAATTAGACCTGTATTAGTTTTTCTGTTTTTTTGCAAAAAAAAATAGCAGCGCTGAAAACTTGAACTCTTAATCCCCCTCGGGGATTAATAAAGTATATAAAATAAATTAAATGAAATTTTTAAAAAAATCAAGGTGTCATTGTTTTTATTATGCTATTGATATTTTCGGAGTGTAAATTAATAAAGATGTAAAAACTTCTCTTCAAGAAACCTGCAGAGGATCAATGATTTCTGATTGTCATATGTTGTGTGACTTTTCTAAATACAATCATAAAGGTGAGTATGTCGTTATAATAACCAGATTATATTCTTTTAACGATCTTCTGGTTTATAGGTTTTCATAAATAAGTCAGAGTGAGACGTCCTCTTATTGTGTTGGACGTCTGCAGTCCTGGAGCTCAAATCCATTCTTTCCAAAGCTCTCCAGGGATCGCCGCTAACGCAATAAGAGAGCTGACAAATTGAGTTCCTTTTATTGCTTCCAACAACAATGGCAGCCGGAGAGTGAGCGAGCGAGCGAGCGAGCGTGTCCTTGACTCGGAGGAATCACAGGTGTGAGCACGCTGACGTGTCAAACCTGCACGCAGGCAAGACTCAAGAGAGCCAGCACGGCAGGACGTATTAATCAACAGCTTGTTGGGCCGCTGGCCAGACCTCCCCTTCTTCCTCCTCCTCCCTCGTCCTTTCTTCTCTCTCTCTCTCTCTCCACCTTCACCCCCATTATCCTCTCCCTCCACAGGCCTCCCATACAGGTCAGCATAAATAAAGCATAAGCAAAGGTCACTCATTTACGATGACCTCTGTTGACGTTGTAAAGTCAAGTCAGAAATAAATCCTTTTTCAGAGGGATTTTTATCTTTAAGGACCAATTTGACCTTTTTTTTCGGGGGAGGGGGGAGAGAGAGAGAATTAGGCAGCAGATAAATTTGATTCATGCTTTTTTTTCCCGGTTTGCACAATCTGTGCAGTGTCTGCTTCTGTTACTTTTAATTGACAGTCTTTGGCTGACATTTCTACTGGCTGACCTACAGCGTGGCAGACAACCAATATTCAGTAGATGTGAATTAATCAATGCAAAACTGATGAAGTATAGCGTTTAAAGCCTTCTTTTTGCTCTGTGTTTGGTCGTCTCCACTCTCGGTTAGAAAGTGACTGAAGTCAAAAAATCCATTAAGGCAACGCAAAAAAACAAAATACATGTCATCTTGGTAAATCATCAGGGGTGAACTGGGAAACAAGTTCTGGGCAAAACAATGAGACCAATCTCCAACACACACCAGCAGGGGTTGGCTATGTCACACCTGACCGAGCCGGACTACGAAACGAAAGCGAACAAAAGACAATAAATTATTTAAAGGAACATCAACACACAGACCAAACAAACGAGAGGCACGTTGGTTAGCTCCAAATAAACAGAGTTGCACCCCGTCAGTTCTTTTAAAGGTGTGTGTGTCTGCAGGGCTGTCTTCTGATTGGTTGATTGCCTCCTGCTCCTCCAGCAGGCAGCACAGGTGATCAAAATCAGTCCTAATGAGGCAGTCACACACACACACACACACACACACACACAAACACTCCAAAACAAAGGTAAGTCACAAAGTGAGAAGGGGTGTGGCTGAGTTCAATCAGGGAGGGGCTGACACACAAGACGGGAAACATAAGAAGCAGCGTCTGAAAGACAGAGGCAAGGGGAAGTATCAAAATAAAACAGGAAGTGGCGATAATAGAATACAAAAAAAAAAAAACAGCTTCTGGATGAAGCGTCACTCGCAGCAGCCGTGGGTTTGAATCCGACCTCGGCCCTTTGCTGCATGTCATCCACCACTCTCACTTCAGCTGTCCTTTTCAATAACATTACTGAACGTAAACAGCAGTGGTTTAGTCAGAGGAAAGTTGAATAATGCTGTAGTCACGTAGAGTGGGAGGTGAATTTAAAGTCGTCAAAATGTTCCACCATCCTTCTTCAGAGGTTAGCAACAACCATCACCATGTTAGCTGTATGTTTTAATGCAGGGAGCAGAGGCCTTTGCACGACTACAATTTCCATTCATGCTTTCTTACGACGCCCACACGAGGATCTACACCGCACAAACACTGACATTTGTTCTCTTTCATTTTTTTTTTTTCAAGGTCCCACGGTTACCGATGACAACGGAGCATTCAAGCCAACCAGAGAGTTACAACAGGGACAGAGACCGTGTGTGTGTGTGTGTCATTAGGAACACTCATACACACCTGGGTGTGGGAAAAGTAGAAAATGTGTTTTTGCATTCCAGGTGCATGCAATGTTATCATGCTAATTGCTGGCATTATTTTCTGCAAAGTAGTCAGAAAATGCATGTTTGACTTGCTGCACTGAGTCAGGTGTTGCTGTGGTGCGTGCTGTTCTTTGTGGGCGAGATTGAGCTCATTGAGAAGTCTAAAGGCAGTGTGTGGCTCTGGGAAATATGCACAGTGGAGTGCCAAAAAACGGGGGCAGGTATGGGGAGAGCAGGAAGATAAATGTGTTGTCTGGCTGGATAAATAAAAGCAGGGCAGTGAGGAAATCTGTGAGAGCAGGAGGAGGGAGGTGAGAGGAAGCAGAGAGAGAGAAGGAGAAACGCTCACGTGGACACGACTGAAGAGTCGATGTGCCGTCTCAGTGCAGAAGGTGCATCCGTTAAAATGTCATTTGGAGAAGTTTGTTCTTTAACTAATCCATAAAATGTTGGGAGAGAGAGTAGGGGGTGACGTGCACCAAACAGAGTCAGAATCAGGGGTGGGTGGGGGGAGAGAGAAGTGGGAACAAAAAATGAAGGCAGATTAACAGTTTTTTTTTTGTGTGCAAAAGTTCATCTTTTATTTTCATCTTTTTCATACAATCTTAAAGTAGCAACACTTTGATTTTGTAAGGATGTACCTTTTGTCTTTTTTTTTTTTCTCATTCATTTACAGTCCTAAACTTGAGCCATTCACATCTATCCATTCCCAATGAAAGAAAAAGGGGGCGTGTCCAAAGGGCAGGCCAGGGAAATCTGATTGGCTGCTCCAAAAAGAATATTGTCTGAGTATTTTGCATTGGTTTTTAACTGAGTTAAGCTAAGAAGAAAAGATAAATAAATACACATTTTAAATGTTTCCACTTCAGTCAATCCGCATGAAGCCACTTTTTTAAAATGCTTATTTGTAGAGATGAAATGAACATTTTTGCAGCATCGTTCAAAAAAACCAAATGTGTTTATCTTTCTTTATCTCGTGTTATTTTCGGTACACGCTGTGAAGCGTTGTTCATATTTGACGTCAAAGATGACTGACAGGCGTGTTTGTCAGAGGAGGGTTAGCTCCACCTGGACTGACCAAAAGATTATGACCACCGTCGTTCGGCGTCAAAAAGCCTCTTCAGAAACCAGCTGGGGTGACGTCACTGACACTACGTCCATCTTTTATAAAACTTTAAAAAGCTAGTGTTCAGGTTGCTAAAAAAAATGTGTTCGGTTTCTAGTTTCTTTCTTTTAGGTTTACAGGGTTTGGAAAAGGCAATCATATCATTTGATTTAAAAAAAACTGTCCCTGTGCATGACTGAATTAACTACATGAGGTATGTTGGACAATAATTTGCCTCCTTTATAATCTGCACGAGGACAAGTGAACACATCCTGTTTTGTCCTGAAGGTCATCACCATTTGATTTCAAAACAGGAAGTCAAACCTGAAACACTCAAAACGAGAAATGACATGAAAAACCCAAATGATGCAATCAGAGAGGGAAAAAAATCAACCCTCTCTCTACGCTCTGACCGCTTTCATCAAGCTGGCGTTTTTCACACCAGCTCACCAGTACACACGTGACACATGTACTGTTAACATCTCAATAATAAAATCAATCTATAGTGTGTGTTATTTGGCATTACAGTGTTTTTCATACAGCAGGAACAAAGAGGCTTCACCAACAAATGTTTAGAGGACGCAGACTTACTGAAAATGATAAATATGAATATACATTGGTTTAAATAGAGAAAAAAAATTTTTTTTTAAGCACATCAGTGTAATAATAGAAATATTTATGTTTTATTTTTTAAACACTTTCCTAACAGACATTGTACTCTCAATATGTGCATAAACATTTAGAGACATGAACAGAAGGTAGAGCTCATTTCTTCACTCAGTTATGAGAAAAACAAATAATGCTTGTAACCTGTTTTTGTTTGTTTTAAGTGTAAAAGTAGAAAAAGCAGGAAGCGGATCTCTACGGCACGGCGTTTATCGTCGTCATCAGGCTCTCGTACAGCGCTGCTGTGTCGTGAAGCTAAACTTAACTGGAGCGTCACAATAACAACATGCATACAAAGTGAACGTCATCGTAAACAGATTATACAGAGTACCAGACAGTAATATTAAAGGGATAGTTCAGGGTTTTTTTTTTTTAAAGGTGAGGACGTAGGTGAGGTGTCAACACAGAAGCTAAGTGATGAAGTGCTGAGGATAAACATCAGACGATCCCTCTCAGAAAAATGAATATATTTATTCGCTGATTCGCCTCGAAGTTATGACGCGCTCCTTTTAAACTGAGGCAGCAGCCGTCATCGCAGCGGCTGTGTTCAAATCTGACCTCAGCCGTTTGCCGCAGGTCTTCACCCAACGTTTCCTGTCTCTCTTCAGCTGTCATATCCAAAAAGCACTAAAGAGTCAAACTTATTTTTTTAAATATTTTTAGGGCTGAAGATTGTCGTCACATATTATTTTAACACAAGACCAAATCAGTTTGCTTTCCTGAAGTTTCAGAAGATATAACTGATAAGTACAGACATGGAGTTGTGTCAGTGTGTTGAGGAGAGAGAATTTGAATTTCTCTGACGTCGCTGCAGCATGGTGCACGCCATGCTTAGAAATGCTGACCTTAGCATTAGAAAAACGTAGCGTTAAAGATTTCCGACAGTCAGATGACGCGATGAAAACAACTAAAACGCAACGATAACTTTAACTGAAGCTAGAGCATGTTTTGAAGCAGAGCCCGTCCACAGCGTAGCTTCTGTTTGTCATCTTAAAGTACGTGTTGAAAATCACCTCCGACCCCTTTAAAAGAAATCTGTACTGTCACTTTAACGTGTGTAAGTGCCACGGTTAGAAAACGGACTCACTGGGGGAAGTAAACCGATGAACACATTCATCACTCACTACTAGACGAAACAGCAACACAGCATGGGACTGAGGGTGTGTGTGTGTGTGTGTGTGTGTGTGTGTGTGTGTGTGTGTGTGTGTCTCACTGTATTCATTCAGTACATGTGCCAACTCAGCAAAAAAAAAAAAAAAAAAAATGTTCTGACCTTTGACGGGAGGATTTAATTGGTTAATCTACTCTGCATTTTATTCTAACAGACCAATCACACACGTGTCAAAATGTGTTTTCTGCAGAGCCACAGTTCAAAATAAAAAAAAACACTGAAGCAAAGTGTAAACAAACGCAGAGAGGAGCTGCGTCGCTGCATGACGAGTCGGAGGGGGAAAGGTCGCCGCTCGCCTCAGTACGAGCGGGCCGCTGTTTTCACCTCCTGCTGCTGGTTGAAGGGGCTCGCCGGGGCAGGAGACTCCTCCGGTTGGTCGATGGACTGGTAGGCGTCTCTGTTTCGTGTTACTGAGGGGAAACCTGCAGAGAGAAGAGCCCACAAAGTCTTGAACACACAAAACCCCCGCCGTGACGCTGTATTACTAATATTCATCTTATTAAATCATATGAAGACTCTAAAGCTGTGTGCATACAAACCATTCTTTAACACTATTCCTTCTTGGTTTTTAAAGGATTGCTATGGTGGCTGGCAAGGGCAGACACACTGCAACAGCACAAAAGATTTCCATTAGGACTACAAATGGAGAAACAAAACCATTTGCTAAACAAAAACAACGACAAAAGTGCTGCAGAAAGCGAGGAGAAAAATACGCTGACAGCAAAAAGAAGGCAAAATACTTTGCAGGACTGTTGGATAGTTTTTCTGTATTTGCAGCGTGATTGCTGTTAACGGATTTGTTCGCTGCTTTTTGCAGCACGTTCTTTCATTTGCAACACGTCACTGTTGTTCGTTTTGTATTTATGTCTTTTTTTAAATTCTTTAAAATTGCAGCCTGGTTTTTTACTCGTTGCAATGCTTTTTTTTTTCTTTTTTTTTTCCTCCTCTTGACAGCCATCATAGTCTTCACTCAGGTTCTGATTCATCAAAGGATTGCGTGGCACGTAAACATAGATGCACCCGTTACCGACGCCGCCTGTGTGCGTGCTTTCAAATGAGCAATTTTCAACTTAATTTGAGGGAAAAATCTGTGTAAATCTGCCTCAATGAAAAAGTGTCTAAATTGCAAACAGCAGCGCTGAAAGCCGGGCGCAGTTAGAGTGGAAAGAGTTCAGCACGCTGAGAGTTGGTTTTTACAAGATTTTGGCCGCCACAATCCAATCCTTTGTGAATCAGGTCCTCAATCCTTCTCACACACAGATCCCTGACACAGCCGAAGTTCAGATTTAAAGTGATTGAATTTGTTCCTCATCGAGACAAATCCACTGTAAGAAACAGTTCATGCAGTTTCATCATCAGTTATTTATTTATTTATTTTACATCCTGGAGCGTCTGATTAGCTGCTAAGTGAAGAGAAACGGCCGCAGGAGCAGAACAACAACAACATCAATAACAATGCGTCTGAAAAATCCTCTCACGTGAGCGGTGCCCTTTAATCTGGGATTATTTGGAGGTTCACACTCAGTGCACACTCTGTGCCAATATTAATGAGCTTAATAATGAATTCTATAAAGACTATTTACTGATGTAATCCATCGGAAAAGTTTTAAAGGACCCTTTCGTGACACGGTCAGAATATCAATAGCTTATTTTTCTTGAAGTTCAAAGCAGCGCACACTCTTACCTCGGCATGGCCCAGAGTGACAAACATGCACCCAATAATGATGATTTATCAAAGGTCTGTATTCACTGTACTCATACAAATTGATTGAACTTTATTTAAAAGCAAACATTCACAGTCGGACTTCCCTAAAAGAGCTGCAGCTTATTCAGAAAAAAAACAACAACCTGAAAACAGGTCAAAGTCATTGCTATTAACAGTCCACATTATGTCAAGTGTAATTAGGAAGATGTGAGAATGTGCAGCATCATGCAGCTCTGCTTTGAATATGCAAACAGAATACAAAAAGCACAAATGAGGTGTCTGGAGAGAAGACGGAGTATAAATAATACATACAGAAGCAAAACTTGCAGAAACATACAAACACATGAAACAATCGACGTGAACACAAGAATACTGATCTGACAAACACAATCAGGCAGGTACGAGGAGGTAAGGAGGGCGGACGGAGGTGAGGATAATAATACATTTTTAAAAAAGAGAGAAACGTCAAAAACTGAGATTACATTTGAGAAAGACTGGAAATGTTTGAATTTTGCCCTGCAGCCTGAGTTGTGTGGCAGACGATGGAAGAGGATGATTGGAGGAGAGAAATGGTGAAAGTGAAGAGGTCGGAGGAGGAGGAAGAGGAGGAGGAGGAGGGGGGGGGGGGGGGGGGGGTTCAATAGCGGCGGCCAATAAAAGCACTGTCAGCACTATCCGTGGTGCACCGACTGTCCACAGAGGTCTCAAAGTCTGAGAGGTCAGAGTCAGCCGGGGAGGTGGGAACAGAGGGGAGAGAAGACAGGAGACAAATGGTGAAATCAGAACAGGAAAAAAAAAAACCACACAAAGACAACAAACATGGCAGAGTGACAGCGGGGAAGACTTAGAGATCTGAAACGATGAACGGTTGTATTTTTGTTTGTCACACATTAAAAGCTAGATCTCATGGCAAGGAGTTAATTAACTACTTCCCAAGACACACCCTCCCTTAGTTACCGTTGCTATGCCTGCTGAACCACCTGTCTGAAATCACACACTCACATTCCCTACTCAATATAAAGTTTCAGCTTAATACAAATCTTTTCGCTCACTCACATGTGCCATCAGTGCCGTCGGCTGAGGATCATTACTAACGGTAAATAACTGCATGAATTTAGGCGTTAACCACAGACTGTATTTATTAAGGGATGAAGCCAGGTCAGGAGGTCAGCCATCTTGAACCTGCAGGCGGCTCCGGAGGCTCATGTGCAGCAGCCGCCATGTTGGACATCCTGTCTCAACTTAACTTTGAGTCAAGTTAACGACAGGCGTTAGCTAACGACAGGCGTTAGCTTGACGTTAGCTAACGACAGGCGTTAGCTTGACAGAGAGCTGAGGCGGGTTTTAAACCTCCTGATGAATCGTTACATCACTCCCACCTGTCAATCATGTCGGCCTTTCCTACAACCGGGCATAACTTCTATGGTTCTTCAGAACGGATGCGTTATAATCCACCTCCCACCCATACAGTGTCTGACCATGAGGACAATAACTAATCAGACATTTTTTACACCAGTGTATAAACGTGTTGATTTCTGCTTGTTGGCTGGGTGTGTGTGTGACGTTTGGGGCGCTTGCAGCCAGTCTCAAGAAGCGTTAACCTGCTGAATGATGATTGGATAAAACATTCAGGGGAGGTAGTAAGCAAACCCTCAATTTAACGTTCTCACTCTTAGCGGCTCTTTTGTGTTAAAGCAGCGTTAAAATGAAGCAGAGTGATATAAACAAGTTAGAGACAGCCGCCAATCAAAACGCAGGGTTTCCTTTTATGCCTGAATCAACAATTCACGCTTTTGCACCTGATTGCCTGGTTTCCCAGAGTGCTTTGCACGGCGGGAGACCTTGTTAATGCCAGCTATGCAATCAGACAGAAATTTAAAATACACATGGTCTGAAACGAGCATTAGCTACGTTCATCAGTCACGACACAGCCAATCACAGCCTAATGGGTAGACCTGCTGTGTGTGTGTGTGTGTGTGTGTGTGTGTGTGTGTGTGTGTGTGAGGCGATTCATCAATATTCAATTATCCTCCAAACAGACAAACCAAGAGATGCTGCAGGAGAGATTTCATTACTTTCCCTGAGTGTGATCCGGGGGACGTTACCGTTCATAATAAATGAGATCCAGACTTATTGCTTGATTTAAGTTATTTGTTGTTTTTTTAATGACGTTTCTGAAAAAATAAATGATAAATATGGCCGCTGCTCCTCAGAGACGATGAAGCCACAAACAAACATGTTTAAGTATTTAAGAGTCCAGCAGACGTCGCAGCTCACTGAGATTCCTGATGAAAAGCCCAAAAATCAATAGACACACACACACATGCACGCACACACACACACACACACACACACACTTTAATCATGAGCTTCTCCTGACTGCTCAGAGGAAGATGTGCACTTATCAAGCTGAGAGCTGTGTCAGTCAATAACGCCACAGAACCTCTAAGTGTGTGCACGCCGCCCGTGTTTCCCAGCCTGCCTGGGTTTAACGTCTTCCTCCCTGCTGCAGCGGAGATCGCCGCCTCTCTCAAACATTATCAACAAACTCGTGGAGGAATAATTTCCGAGGCCAAAAGCCGAATCTGCAGCTGAGATATTCGTGCCGCATCTGAAGCGTCTTGTGACTTGTGGAATCGTCTGTCGCTGCTTCCTGGTTTGGGCGGGACTTTCATGACCAGCTGCATTAAACAACAAAGCACGGCGGGACGCACACACATCACACCATGCAGCCTGCTTTGGTCACACTCGGGGTGAGGGGGGGTGCAGTAAACCTCAGAGTACAGAGACTGCACTTTAAGTAAAAGGTGTAAAAAGTTGTTTTATTGTATTTTTGCTGCCTCTCTTAGATCGAACTAAAATATAACATTTCTCAGAGACACTAAAGTATGCCCGACATTAGAGATCGCACTTTTTTTTTAATGTCTTTATAACTGAAACTTAAATCTAGTCAGTAATGACTCTACTTTCTAACCAGAACTTTCTTTAAAAAGCGCTAATTTATCCACAAAAAAAATATGATTTTATTTGACCCGTCTCGTCGCAGAACAGCAGCGCTTTATTTTAGCTTTCAGGCCTGATCGTGATCATCGTCACATACCTGAGCAAACCTCAGCGACGGGAGCCGTGAAGGATTACGTCATGTCGCGGTCCACTTCCTTGTGTTTAAATCTTCCGCGGGTAAATGACTAAATAATGGCATAAATCACTGATTTGATCTTTTCAGCCTTTTGATGATTTCTGAAACCGTACACAGACTTTATTTGTTTTGTTGTTATTTTGTTGAAACCTTCTTAAATGAAGCGCCAAAAGTCCCTGGTCAGGTCTCGTTAATGATTGTAGTAGTTTGGCATCTTCTGGGTGAAACATTTTTTTCCCAGCTTCTGACTTTATAATCTTTCATGTCCCTGTGCTCGTGTCCTCCTGCAGTACTCACCAAAGTTAACGTTGTAATCTCCTCCACGCTCGCGGTACATTTGGTAGACGAAGAAGCAGGACACGGGCTTGATCAGCAGGCTGAGGATCGCCATTCCAGCGCTGAAGCGAAACACGTTGTTCCCCCGGTCTAATGACAAGTCATTGGTCGGGTAATAGATGCTGAAATGGATGATGTCTGTCAATATGGTGGTAAGCATCCCCATCAGGAACTGAAGGAGATGAACAGAGAGAGAGATGTGAACGTCAGGCTTTTCAACCTTTACAGGCTGTTTTTGTTTTTCTTGAATTAAAGAAAATTCTTGAAATGACGTCAAACAAACGTCAGTCATGAGAGAACTTTTAAAGCCAAACTTAAACTCGATGTCTGGAAGTGAGAAAAAATGTCTCCATTTCAATATTTAAGTTTTCTAAAATAGCGTCTTCATATTCGCACAAATCTCACCACATACAGCACACGAGGGGAAAAGCAGGAAGCAGAGAAGAAGAAGAGACATTTTCTCTCTTTCCTTCAACACGTCAAATCCATTTTTTTTTTTTTTTTTTGCCAGAGACGAAGAAAATATGTGAGTTAAATATTTGACAAGTTCACTCCAGACACATGAGACTGAGTAAAGACGAGAGTCAATGATAAAATATAGAAACAGTAGAATCTGAGTACACAAAAAAACCCAGTCTAATCATTTTTGACTCCACTTTGGCCGTGACTCACGCGGCTCGTCTCTGAGGGACCCGTGGTGAGAGATTAACGCCCCACAAGGTAAAAGCTTTGCCTGTGCTTTCTGACCGATGGCTGTCATGGTCACAATCCATAACTGTCAAAAGACTCGCTAAAAATCAGTGTGGGCAGGAGGGTTTTTTTTTTTTTTTTTTTTTACTCAAGGTGTTTTTTCCAGAGCATCAGCTGTCAGGTGTTTGTTTTAACAGCCTGAAGCCTGAAGCCTTTATTTCACAAAGACGATCTGTTAATGTCGCGATTGCATATGTAGCTGTTTTTGATATCTTCATGTCGGACATATTTGCCACGTTTCAGGTTTTAAACTGAGGTTTTTCCTCTGCAAATAAAACATGTCTGACTAAATGTAAATGTACTCTATTTATACAGCCCTTTACAACAACCAAAGTGCTTTACAACAAGTCGAAGAAAAAATAAAATCCAATAAAAAAAAGTTGAATAAAAGTAATAAAATACAGCAAAGTAAAATAAGATAAAACAAAATCTGTAGTCTATAGTGATTGGTGCACACGCCACGCTTACGGAGGCTCTCTCTCCCTGATGTCTGACTCTACACACTGTCCATAAAGACACTAAAAGCCCCATAAATGAATATTATACTGTATATATATATTTAAATAAAACCTATATCTTGTTTTAATTAATTTAAAATCCATTATGTGAATTGATGCATGAGTTCTGCCGCTCTTTTTGTAATCATTCTTTCAAACACAAAAAGTCCAGTAAGCAGCTCAATGATAAGTAGCTGATCAGGTTCATCTGATACTCAGAACTGGGCCATAATGAGCGATATCTTCAAGGTACACAGGCACCAATAATCAGCCTTAACATCCACCGTCAAACTGGCCGACGAGATTTCCTGAATAAAGACCTTTGGACTTTTCTGAGAAAATTGAGTGAAGACTGAATTAGTCCAATTAGACAGAAATGTCTTTTTAAAAGTTGTCCATTTAAACCATGGTGGTAAAGTGAGGTGTTGAGTGAAATTAATACAATTTGAAAAACATTCTTAAAATGTAAGTTTGCAAATGACTGAGATGTTTGTTCTCAGGAACCAGCTCCAACTCCGTCCTGAAAAAACCGCGACCCCAGTTTTCAATTTTTTTTTCAACCAATCAGAGTTATTAAGTTATTTAAGGTGGAGTTAAGTTATTTACTGAAAAAAATCTTTAGATCTCAGTCAGTACAAAAAATGTGACTGAAGCAAGAAATTAAACAAAACAAACATTTATAAAGAGCTTAGAAGAGTTTTGGACAGGTACGCGAGCCCCTGAAAAAAACTCCACGACCCACCAGGTGAGAACCACTGATCTAGAGCACTCATAATTTTTTTATTTTTTGGTCGGGGGCGCAAAGGAATTGTTTTTTTAATCAGTTAAATGTGCTTTTTTAGTGACTATCACATTTACACCATCGTCACTTTGCGTTTGAAAAATGCTTCTGATTTTGTTCAAACTTCCACCAAACATTCTGACATCATTAGCTGCCATGATCGTTACCATGGAAACCGCAGAGTTCAGAGAGGTCGTGAGGTTTTTTTTCTAAGCAACACTAGCATGGCCAGATTGGTCTGAAGCACCTTTTGTGTGTCTGTTAAGCTAATGCACTGTGAGATCTGCCGTTACTGTACTCTGTGCTGAATTAGGAGACGGCCGTCTTTCTCAAAGAGATGCTCTCAGATTGTCCCAGATTCCAGAGACAAATAGGTTAGCATGGATACGCATTGCATGGGCCTAAAGTTAGACTCCTGTACATGTCACATGATGTTAAGATTACAGCCAGCGTGAAAGGAATCGAGGCACACACAAAAAAAACTCACCATGAGCACGGCATCAATCGAGTCCCTCTGTGCAATGGCCCAAACCCCGATAGCTAAAACACTGAAGTTCCCCCAAGAATAAGAGTAGGGCAGCCACGCCATAGAACCCCTGCAGACATAATAAAAAAAAAAAAATCAGAAAAGGACAGCGTGGCATCTCAGTATGAGACGTGCCGGTTCAGAAGTAGGCATGAATCAAGATTGTGAGACTCTGTGTGATGATGTGTTTGCGCAAGAAGAGGAGAGAAATTCCTCAGGTTTGTGAAGAAAAAAAAAAAACTCTGCAGGACTCACCATATCGTAAGCAGCCAATGTGCCAGAACTATGGCCTGGGAAGTAGAGAGAAAGGAGCAGACTTTAAAACAACACTTTCCACGTGTGCAATACTGGAGCATCCGAAAATGTACCTGCAGCTCTTCAGGCTGGTTATCGATAATTAATCAATTAAAAGGCTCTAACAGCTGAACACATTTTGCTTCACTGTAAACTTAAAGTTAAAGAAGTCATGATGACATTATTATGAGGCGTGAACTCTGACCCTGACATGAACATGCGCCAACATTTTTTTGGCATTCATCGAAGGAGACTGTTCATTCGTGCATCAGTAAATACAATAATTAATAATCAGGGAGAATTTGATGTCTCGGACGTTGCCAGTTCACGTGACATCAGAGGACAAGAAGCTCCAGAACTAAATGAAAAACATGTGATGAGTTGGCATCAGATGTAACATGTGAATCAGGTTGTCTGATTTCAAGGCGACTTCTCGTCTGACTTCTTATTAAAGTTATGAATCAGAACGTTTTCACTGTGTACGTTTCTCCATAAGCTACTTCAACATGTTGAGAGGGGGAGGGAGCTTCTGAGCTTTGAAATTAAGTTGTTGAACCTGAATCGGAGCCATTTCAGCCTCAAATAGGAAAAACAAAGGCTTCTTTAAATCTCATGGTTCTCCATTTTTAAAAGGTTTGGACAATAGGTTTTGAAACATTACTTCCTTGTTTATACATATTCTGTCCTTATCAAGCCGTGCAAGAACTGTCCAACACTTTTTGTTTGGTTTGAAAGTTGTACATTCAAAATCTTCTTCGTAGGTGATTTCATCACTGTTTGTATTTCTAACATCCACAAAGCGATATTTACTCTCTCTGTTGTTTATCACTGAAAACATAGCTGTGACTTCATTGATCTTAAAGGCACTTTTGTCCGGGCTAATTCTCGTACATCACTCCTAAAATCCACTGATGTGTCACTTTGTTAGCTGATCTGTCAGAAGCAGAAACAGGTAGTTGCAACACAGAAGAAACTGTGAGATGAAAACTGAGTCACAAGTTCGGCATCATCTCACAGTTTCACAACAGTCTTTGGTTAAAAAAACACTTCAAACTCTTAAAACACGTCATCAAACGTGAACTTACCTTTAGATTTATGGCAGGAATTTCCATAATATTTAATAGAAGTTTGGATCGAGCAGCTCTACAAGTTGTTGAGGGGGGGCTTCATGAAAGAGAAGTGCTGGTTTTTTACTCAAACTTCTGGTGGAAGCTCCTTCCTCCCTCTGCTCAGCCTGCAAACAAAAACCATGTGACAGCAGCCTGACTGCTTCCCATGTGACTGCCACCCTCCTCCTCCTCCTCCTCCTCCTCCTCCTCCCGCCTCCTTTTCCTCCTCCTCTGTTCTGGCCTTCAGAGTCTCAAGAGGGAGGAAACCACATGAGTACTAACGTTGGTCACAGTTTAATGTCAGCTCTTATCTGTATATGATCGGATGTGCGGCACGTTTGGTTTCATGTTTTGCAATTAAAAATGAAACTACCTGCTCAGCCTCTCAGTTTGGGCGCACAGATCGCAGCACATCTTTTAAAGCATACGGAGATTAATAAGAGCTCATTTCACTTATTTAACTTGTCTGGGGGAAGAAATCGATTTGACACGCTACATCACATGTCAATAGCAGTGAGTTGATTTGAAAAGGTTTAAGTGAGTGATGGACACAGGAACCAGAGTGTGAAATTAAAGATTTGTACAGTGGTTTGTGTTTTTTTAACAGAATCCTTTTCTTTCTAATCCATGCAGTCAATCTGTCATCAATTTAAATGTAATGTTTGCTCGAAGCTTATCTGAGTAAAACGAGCCTGTGAGAGTTTCACACATTATGTCAATTTATCACACTGGTCACACTGCAGGTCAATAAATGTGCAGATGTTCTAAAAAAACTGTCCAAGTATTAGACTGAAAATATGAGATTAGAATCGGCACACTCAATACTCACATAGTGATTCATGCTAGCTCGTACCGAACCAGCTAATCGTCTCTATTCTTGCTTCAGCCCCTCTTTGAGAAACTGATATAGGCCTATTTCCCCTCGCTAATCACTGTTAGCATGCTAGCATTATCAGTTTAAGGTGGTAAATATTGAAGCTGCTGCATTTGAATGTTAGCATTTTTCATGCATTAGCTTGGTATTGCTGCAACGAGCTAATGGGCTTGGATCAGTGATGTCATACTGGTGAATTTCATTGGGGGGGGGGGGGGGGGGGGGACTGAGCATTACTGCAGCTGCTGCAAACATGAGGAAGTAGGAGAAGCCACATTTTTGTGACTTCACAAACCCACATTTCTGATCCAAGCTCTGAGCACAAACTCCTTTTGGACTATATTGTAGCATTCCCAATATGGTAAAAGGGGCGGGACAAATCCAAGAACAAAGCCGAACGACTGACCAATTACAAGAGAGCAGACTGGCGACCAATCAGATCAGATTTGGCACATTTGGGGACCATGATCGTGTTTTTGTTTTTCTCTTCGTGGGGGTTCTGAGCGTTAAAAATACAGAGGCGAGATGCTGCATGAAGCAGCAGTTCATGAAAACAGTGACTTTATTCATCATTATTGATTGTGACCATACTTTAGTAGAGACATAAATTAGATATATGAACGTCCTAAAGGGCAGAATATGGGACCTTTAACAATGATTATCCTTTATAATGTCTGTCCAATAAAAGTCTGTCCCTTTAAGTAGCCTACAAACAGACCAATGTATTAAGCTGGACTTTGGTCTAGAAATCCATCATACAGTGAGGAAATAATTCATATTTAAACATTTCTGAACACAAGACTTTATAGAAATGGATCCATAGAAAAAAAACTGGGAATGTTTTGACTTCCTACGTGGTCTTACAGATCTATGTTCTACCCCAAGGCAGCAAAGTCTCCTCACTCTCTAATAAAATTAGCCTTGGTTGTTGTAAGTCAAGAAGATGGTAACAGACACAGACTCACTCAGTCAGCTCTGAATTTATCAGATTAAGTGCTGAAGCGAGCATTGTCCGACTGGCGCTCCGTTTTCGTATTGTCCTTTGTCAGCTTGTTTGAGGCTCTCTTGAGTACGACGGTCGATTTTGCTCAGTTATCTTTCAAATTTGTTGTTGCGCTCGAAGAAACTGGCTGTCATCTGGGCATTTGTCACCACATTATTATAGAACGAGAAACAAAGTCATCAAAAGAACAAAACTGGTGCGAATGTAAATATGTTGGCTTGTTTTTCGAGGGTGCTAAACTTCAGACCGATGTGATGTTGCTTCTGAGTTCTTCCTGTTTGGACGTTTTCCCAGTGAGCTGACGCAGCAGGATATTCTCCAGAGGAAGAGAGGTGGGACAGATTTAGAAGACGGATGATAGTTTCTGTCGCAGGTGCGTACAATAGTTTATTGATAAAACAAACAAAAAGAGGAGAAGCAGTGGAGGCAGGCAGCTGGATGGCTTGTAGAAATATCCCCAGTGAACAGATGAACTTGGAAGATGAAACGAGGGAAAAAGGAAAAATCTCACTGAAGACGGAGAGCGTGCATCAGAGCAGCAAGGCAAAACTAACACACAGAGAGAAATGGGAACAAACATCTTCATCTGCAATAACAGTGTAAAATAGGCAGCTAAACACTTACACACTAAAGACACTTCCAACCCACTCAGGGAACGCACACAGAGCACTACAGAACAAGCCGTCATGCTGCAGAGTGAGTGAAGAGCAGGCTTTTATGGTCCGGTTAATAAGCTGAGTGGAAGCAGGTGTACCTCGTCTGCTACTAAAGGGAGAAGCTGGCCAGAAACATGAACACACACAAAACGCAGAGTATGTGTTTGAGTATCTGATTGCAAGAGCCACATTTAACACACGTTTAATTTTAGGAATAATTCTCAGAGGTTTAATGTTATTGCAATTAATGTAGCCCTTTTATATTGGGAAAAACAACTTGTAGTCAAAGACTGAGTGCATATAGGCCTGCATGGTGCACAACAACAACATGTTTAAGGATCATCTTCTGCACTGGTTTCTAAACATTTAAAAAATTATCAATTTTTTTATCATCTCTGTGCTAATTGCCTACACTTTTGTTTTTCTGCGTTTAAATAGTTCCCACTCTTGTACCTTTTGTCCTTTCAGAGTTAGCCGATGGTTAAAAGTCGGGTTAAGACCAGAACTTCTGTAATTAATTCCTGGAGGAAAGCCTTAAGAAAGATGGACGCGTCTTTGTGTTGCTGGTGATGTGAAGCTGCAGCTCTGCCAGGATGTGGCTGTGTGTAATCTATCACTCGGCTGGCTGTTGTCCAGGTTCTGAACCGGGTTCTCTAACCCGAGCACTCTGTCAGAGGTAAGTATTAAAAATACATTACCGCTGCTTTTATTCTGCAGCCGTAAATCAGGATGGCACAATCACGGTTTGACTGAGCTGCTGGTTTTGGAAAGAAAAATGAGCCTCACTTTCTCCACCTAATCAAATATTGATACGGATAGATGTTCAGGGGCCGTGTGTTCTCACAGAGACGTGCCGACTGTTATTGCTTGTACTTGCCCTAATGTGTCGTAAGCTCTGCGTTAAAAGGATCTGACACAGTTCGGGGTGATTGGATGATAATGAGCTGCAGAGATTGCTGCGTTTGTTTCAACAAGCGGAGAAAGATTAAGTCTAAATACTGACTCAGAAACATTTATTTTCCCAGCAAAGATTAAATGTTTGGAAGAGATTCAATGTGGCAACACCATCTTGGAGGAATGTCATCAGAGGCAACTGCTTGGGACCCCAGACCAGTAGGGGGCTCCTGAGGGCTCACAATTTAAAACCAAAACAGTGACCCAAAATGTGCTAATTTTGCAACGACAGTCGGAAACCCCCCTTAAGGTGCAGCCATCTGACAGCGCTCATTCTCATTGCCCTGTTAAGTGTTGCATGCATTATTGCTGTGAAAACCAAAGTTAGTGAAAAGTCAACAAATTAAAAAAAAAGAGGAGGAGTCTATTGGACGGGAAAAAGAAGAGTGAGTGTCGAGACAAAGGAACACATGATGGTTTTAGGGGCCCTCCGATTGTTTTTTGCCAAGGGCCCCAACAGACCACTAAATATCATGATTTGTTCTCTACTGAAGCATCATTAGAAAGCATCTTTATGTTTTATCTGTACTTTGACCAAATCCTGTGTTTGCCCATACATTTAAAACCTTCTATTTCAGCCCCTGTTCAGAACAGGCTGTTTCTGTGTCTGTCGCTTTAAATGCAAATGAGCTGTGTCTGACCACGCCCACTTTCTGGTGTAAAATAAAGTCAAGTTTACACATCAAAATGTTTATCCTAGTAAGTTTTTAATCATGAAACGAACAAACAAAAATACAGAAAAACACAATCGGTATGATTAGGTCGAGTATAAATAAAACATGTAAAAAGAAGGTCAAACAAGCATCTTTGTTTATCACTCTACTCTTAACGTACATGGAGTTTGTGTGTGTGTGTGTGTGTGTGTGTGTGTGTGTGTGTGGGGTCAATAACATTCATATTTACAGGACAGGACAGCAGACTGCGTTCAAAGAGAGTGAACAAACAGGTTTACAGAAACAAGCTGAGAGTCATTTTCTTTTGTGCTTACTCGATGTGATCCTGAAGCAGTCAAAGGCTCCCGATCGAGGAATCTGACACTTAAAAATGATGACTTGTAAACATTGTCTGACTTTGAAATAAGCAGGACGGAGAGACATTCAGACGTAGGTGTAGGAAAACTGTGAGAGACGTTGAAAAACCAGCTGTGTGGATCATTTTGTGCCAATTTAAAAGAAACGACAAGACATTTTCCTAGAGTCGTTTCCATGGTAACCTTGTAAACTTTAAAAACGTCGCTCTTCAGGTTTTCTTTGTGCTGCATGTGAAGCTGTAGTCAGAGAGATCTGATTTAAAACTGATGCATTTGAACTTAAGCTGGCCACACACTAGACATTTTTGGGCCCCAAGTTTCCCCCAACAATGATCTGGGGGAGGGGGGAGGGGGGGCGTGGCCTGATCCAAGGCTTGTTGTATCTGTATTTGTGTCTATAAAGAATCCTAATTTGCGTGTGGTGTTACTATTTTTTTTTTCCCCCGGCAAAGTTAGAATCATAAATATCAAATATGTTTGACACTTACGATTCCAGGTCGGGAAAGAAAATCGCTTACTTTCTACCTATGTTTAAAAAACATAATTTATTTTCTGGGTTTGAAGTTACGGCTCAGTCAGAGTTGAAACATTCAAACGGGAAATCAATTAATCCGAACTGCTGTTTTATTTTAACTTTTTTTGAAATCACATTTGAATGCCTTTCGATGTGGGATACCACCAGTGAGCCGTCACCTTTCAGCATGTAACAGTATCACATGACGTCATGGCTGCCATCTTCTCTGATGCCTTTAATCCAGTCCCTCCTCCTTAAAGCTCCTCCGTGTGTCCTCCTCTTCCTCAGATGGTGATGAAGCCTCCCTGGTCACTGCTCACCGACTCCGGCACCACGCAGCGACCCCTCCTCCTGGTCACACGCCGCTTCCGGTGAAATTTAGCGTAACACCGAAACCCTGAAAGTGAACAGATGACCTGTTATCCGCCTGGCTGTGAGATACATCAAGCTCAAATCTGAGCTGAGACTGTAAACGGGCTCTAAATTATAAAATGCTCATGAAAGAGTAAAAACATCTGAATAATCCTTGGAGTGATATCTGCCTTCAAGCACATAAATTATGTGTCACGTCAATCTTTCCAAATTTAGAACCACATTACACAAATTCAACATTTTGTTTATAACACTTTTCTGTTTGCCACAAAGTCTGGCTAGAGTAGAGTCAGAATCTTTTTTTTTTTAAAATAGACACAAAAGTGAAGCCACTCAAGCATCACTTCTGGGCCTCCGTACATGTGTCTGCAGAGAGCCTGAGTCAAAAAATGTGGAGGAATCAGATGCTGGTAAAGTATAAAAGGACAAAAGTCTGATAGCTCATGCAAAAAGGAACCAGTCCGAGGCACTCTGATGTCGTATAAAAGTGAATGAAAGGATTTTTATACGACATCAGAGTGCCGTCAGTGCTTTCAGCTTGGACTTCCTTTTTACACCTCAAACTTTGTTTTTCATCAGGACACTTCCTTCCTTTTATATTAGCTCTTACATTTGAGTTTGTGTTCATAAAACACCTAAAACTACTGAATAAATGTGAAATATTGATTTTTTTTTTTAAGTGGATAATAAAACCCTTTTTTTTTCGCACCACACTTATTTATCTGTGCTTACAGACTCCGGTCTCATGTCTGTCATTATCATAAGGACACACAAAAAATCCATCACTCTTCATAATGAATCCTAATATTTCACTGAAAACACAAGATGTAAATATCAGGTCTCCGTCCAGAAGAAAACCAAAGTGATGCGTTGTGATGATGATGATCGGCAGGAGTTCTGCGTACTCACCTTCCTCACACATGCAGTCATCGTAACACTTGTTGTTGAGGCCTCTGTTGTGAGGTTTACACTCGTGTTGTCTCAGGTCACAACAAGAACCTTTCAAGAAACACGAAAAAAAAGGATGAAGTAATACTGTAAAGATGCTAGCTTACAAAAACTTCCCTCTCCTCATCCGAGCCTGATATGGATCCATGATTGATCAGGTTCTTACTCATCATGTTCCAGGCGTTTAGGGGGCAGGGCTCAAGAGGAAAATAATATGTCTCACAATTCAGTCGACCAATCAGGGTTTAGTCATATTTCTATTCAAATGTGTTGCTACTTAAAGGTTGTTTGGTTGAGTGAGTCTAAGTACAAAGTACGGTGGCCTGTAGGGGCTCGACTACAGCTGAATGGTAAATGGACTTGAGCTTGTACTCGTCTTCTGGCTGCTGTGTAAAATGGCCATCACAGGTAACTAGTCCCATACGTACGCATGCATACGTCATGTGGATACGACGATGCAGTGGGGTTAAAGTGTCCTGCCCAAGCACACATTGGACATGTTGCTGCAGGAGCTGGGCATCAAACCCGCGACTTACTTTCAAATCAAATGAAACAGTAAACGTGCTAAACAGGCTTATTCAGAAAACCTGAGGCTGCAGTGCTCCAGGCCTGCAGGGGGCGCTGTGTGGGAAAGTGTATTTACAGGAAAGAGCAAGAGAGACCAGGCGAGGACATTTTTGTTTGGATGGGAAAGTTGCGTCATCAAAGGCCACAGGATAACGTCAACACAGAGACTTAAAGTCAGTCCAGCCCGGGGACGAGACAGAACGAGATGAACTCCGTAACGAAGCCCAGATGAAGCAAACAAGCGGATGTTAATCTCAAATGAAGTTCTGAGGTTAAATGTCAACACGCATGTTAAGATGTTCTGATAATAATCGATTCTATATAAAATGATTTCTGTGGTTTCTGAGACAAGGTTTATTAGATCTGGATCTGGATGTTTTGTATTAGGGAGCGGACAGACGTATGTGGATACTCGTGACGCAGACTGACCTGGCAGACAGTCCAGGTGATGGTCACACGGCTCGATGGCGTCAGCGTCTACAGTCACATTTCCACTGCTGAGGTTTTTACTCCGCCTCTTATCTGCAGAACAAAGCAGAAGGAGAAAAAAAAACACACTTTGATCCACGAGCCTTTTTCCGATCGATACGCAGCCTTCACCGAGCGGATCGATCGATTTGTCAAGGACTCGTGAAATCCTGCATCTTTGTCGGTTATTTTCTGGAAAACATCCTTCATTGCAAGGTCTGGTGAAATTCACAGGTCGGCTGTGGAGTTCAGGTGTTTAATCCCTGCGTGAATGAAACATGCACAGCTCCAACGCTCGATCAATTCGGTGAAGTTGCAAGAAAAGCAGACTAACAAAAGTGTTGCACTCACAGGTGAATAGTTTTAAAGCATTCCAGCAGATTCTTTTTGAAGAAGTAATCGATTATCATCCAACAGGTTGTTTATTTATGGATGAATCCTTCTGTGCCAATTATTAGACGACATGATTAATGGCTCAGACAAAATAAGCAAAGAAGTTTCTAAAATCGAAATGTCACGGTGAAGATGCGCTACATTGAACTCTCTATGCAGGGACTGAGTTCAGGGTCGGAGCAAATCCCAGCAGTCACTGGGCGAGACTGGACTGATTCCCAGTCAGTCACAGAGCTGGCATGCAGAGGCTCACGCTCACATTTACCCAACATGCACTGGGAGAACATGCAAACTCCACACGGAGAAACTCGTGCCAGGAAGCTTCTCAGCAAACCACGTGATGAAATATTTCAACAAAACCTTTTTCATCCTGAACACAAACCTTTCTTCCTGGATGACGGCCAAGTGTCTGCGGGTTTCATGTCCTCGTAGTCTGTCCAATCAAAGAGCGCCATGTCCAACGTCGGCATCACCTCTCCCTGTCCTTTTCCTCGTCCAGACCTCTGGAAAAGAAAAAGCAAACACCTCCTGCTTTAAAATCTGTCAGACGTTCATTTGCATACAGTCTTAAATCACATTCGACGTGTTTAATCCAAACAGCGGAGCTCAAACATGCTGATACGAGGGTCTGTAAACACCTCATCCCGTCCTAAATTAGTTTCACCGCGCTGTGAAAGTTCTGCCTCACCTCCGTGTTTATTTTTTTAAAAATCTAAATGTGATCAGAATATGAAGACGCGCATTAAAAAGTAATCCTTAAATGTGACCGAATCCAGCACAGAGCTGCCGTCGAGAATCCAACGCAGAGATCAATCCAGTCTCATCAGATCAACGCTCAAGCTCGGGTGATTAAAACACAGCAGGGTCACGATGACTCAGGTTTGATTGGTCGGCTCTGGTTTCTATTAGAGTTGAAGGTAAACACGATGAGGGTGTTCTTAATGAAACACATCGGGGCCCGCCTTGAGACGAGCAGCAGTAATGCTTCATTGATTCATAAAAACGCCCGCACACGGAGAGAGAGAGCGGAGACGGCAGCAGCAGAGCTCTAAAAAAACAATCGATTGGTAACGGAGAACATCGCCGCGCACGCTTTGAATACAAATATAGTTTGTCAAACATTATTACTGCTAACACAAACACGACATACAGAGATATAGATTGAAACACTCAGCTCATTACACACAGCCACAGGCTTTCCAGCTCACCACAGAGGACAGCAGTACGCATAAACAACACTCCTGGGTGTAGATATTCTTTTATTCATTCACCCTTTAAAATCTGGATATTTGTCCACTAAAAAGCCACCACTTGTTTGGAAATATAAGCTCTATAATGTTTGCAGAGCTGAGAAGATCTTAAGTTTTCCATATTATTAATAATTAGACTTTTTTTAGGCCGAGCACTTTTCTGAACACTCAGAGACGCTTTACAAAAGAACATAACAGCGACTTTACTTCACTGACTTTTTGGGGGGGTTTTGTCATTTTCGTCAGATACAGACAGAACACGAAGGGATTTCTGGATAGGGAGGCTTGTCCACGTTGTGTACCCGCGCTCGCGCTCGTGCATGAACTGAGCCGTGTCGAAGCACTCCTCTCCCAAACGTGCCAGGTTCGAAAATGTGCACGGATCGGAGCACTCACACTAGTCAAACAACAAAATGGACTTTAGGAGCGCAGCGTGCTGAGGGAACAGTACGGACCGTCTTAGCGTGAGTGCTTTCTAAGAGAGAGCAACGACAGAGTTTGTAGGTGAAGTAGAAGAGGTGAGTTTCTAATGGTCAACCATCCAGTTATGACGGTCACTACATTACAATATGTGTCCAACACAAGGATTAAAACTAGGGTTGATTGAGCTTTGGTAGCAGCTGCTTTATCCCTCCAAATAAGACCACAGACCGAGCTCTTCTCAAACCACGAAGAAGAACCAAACGCTGTTTGCTCAGGAGTCAGGATTGAAGTGTCATAGTTTGTACAGGATGTAGCTTCTTCCTTCTCACAGCTTAATGAATGTACAGAACTAGGGGTGGGACTTTAACGCGTTAATTACTTTTAATTGATAAGAAAATAACCTGTTACATTTTTTTAACGCATTTAATCACACTTAGCGCATCAGTTAGCTTCGCGGTAGCTTCGTGCTAGCTTTTCGCTAGCTTCACCTCAAGTACAAACAAGAAGCATTTGCAGCCTAAACTCAATCTAGTGACTGTCTTCAGAACCAAATTTAGTAATTGAATGTCTGATAAACTTACAAATTCACTCTCTAAATTGATTTCTCTGGACTGTAGACCACTATTAGTGGTAGAAGATAAGAGGTTAGAAAATGTGCTACAGCTAGCAACACGTGATCCAACTTTCCAGCTGCTGTGCAGAAAAACTATTTTAAACAAGCTCCAAGAGCTTTATGAAACTGAGAATCAAACAACACTGCATGCATTGAATTCATTCATCCACTAAAATCCATTTAGATTGAGAAGTGTTGCTTTTTAGGGCAAATATTGTTATGCACTTAAAATGTGATTAATTTCTCTTCATTAAGTAGAAAGCCCTGAGTTAATTAGTTTTAAAAAATGTAATCAAGTCTCACAACTATACAGGACTTAAAGTAATCTGACCTCTGCAGCACTTTACCCAGGGCACTGATGTTTAAATACTCAACAATTACCTCTTGGCAAGCCGCTGCAGAGAAAGCACACAGAGAAATAAAATCTGAACTTTGAGACCTTTGGACAAATTCACATTTGTATGACGGCAGAAGTGTGATAAAATTATATTACATTATTCTACCTCAGTAAAAAATTGTCATTCAGATGAGTTTTTGATGGCACTGCTGAGCGGCGCATTCCTCAGCTATAACTTTTGTGCGATGAAAGCCGTAAAATGTTACTGTTATCATTTTCCTCTCATGGAGTAAACAAAATAAAAACACGGGACGCTATAATTAAGTTGGCAAGACTCTGAAGTGTCTCCTGAGGAGAGTCATCGATCAAAAATAACAACCTACGTCTTCATGAGAATAGATCCATACTTGTTTCCTCTCTCACCCTCAGGAAAATAGGCCTATATGGAAATATCAATGAGATTAATTGCAGGGGGCTACCTACATGTGCTCAGCTGCTCATTAAACCATCAGCAGAAGATCGAACATTAATTAAGGTGGCTCGCCGCACGCTCTTGTCACTGAACCCGTGGTTCAGGAAAGGTTATCAGTTTTTTTCTCCTCGTGGGGTCCAATAATATTTGACTGCTCTGAGTCAACAGAATACAAAGCAGACGGACACATTCAGTCTGCAAACATTTAAACAGAGAGACGAGCAGAAGCGTCCGTGTCGTCTCTTTAAACCTCAAACACGTGCTGAATTCAGTGTGCTAAAACTTTCATTTTGTTTTGACTCAAGCAGGTGTTCATGTGTATTTTACAACTCAGAAACTTGTTTTTACGATGTGTCCGATGACGCATGAATGCATCGTGCATCATCTGGTCCAGTTATGGTCGCTTCTGGAGTCAAATAGCCAAGACAAGAAATGTCCAGATACCAAACATGAGGCTTCAAATCTGTAGTCCACAGACCGAACAGTGATGACGGTTAACTCCTCTCTTTACATTCAATCTTGTGTAAAGACAAAAAGGCGTGATCACATGTGGATCAATGATTACAGATTAACAATCTCTTTCATCCTCGATAAAGAATATTCTAATGAGATTCTTTGCATTTTTGTTCCAGCAGCGTCTTTTTTTTCCGGCATGCAAATCCACAAAACAACCGTCAGTCAAATCAAACAGTGTCATTGATCCCGTCAGGAGTCACACGCCCAACAAGCTGCTGAGCGTTTGTAACAGCAGCTGTGTCGCATGTAAGAGCCTTCATGTATTTGGCAGCGGCTCAATATCTGCTGACATCTGGCACCACCTTGTCTTAAATTTGTAACGTTTCCGAGATAAACGGCGGCTCGGGAAAAGGTGCCTTTTTTAAAAAAATGAATGTTTATGCATACTGCTACAGCATCACGCTGGGCGGATGTGACAGGTGGCGAGTGGAGCCCCTCGCACTCCTGCAGCTTTTTTCAGCCGGACACACAAAAAAAAAAAAAAAGGGGGACTCTCAGTGGTCACATTCATTTTGCTCTGCCATGGTTTCTAATAAAGGAACCGTTATAGAAACTGTACTGTGGACCGAGAAGTGTGTGGTTCTAATCCCAGAGGCGTATTTTTTATTACACAGCACATCGTCATATTCATCATACAAACTGTGACTCAGAGGCTTGCGAGCCCGGGCCTGCTGGAGGACGTTTTTCACCAGCAGCACCTTTCAGGTTCACACAGTCATTTTACGAGATGAGCTATGAGGTTTGCGGCGCAGTAACGGCGGTAATGGGGCCCATTTGCGCTCTATTTCCCCCCTCACACTGGCATCACACTGAGGCACACACACACAAAAAAAAAAAAAAAAAACCCAGACGTGCAGCCTTTAATAAAGCTCTCGCGCCTTCCACAGGGTTACCTGGGGTTTGGTGGAGGCCGGGGGCAGTGTTGGGGGATGCTCGTTCATCACCGTGGTAACCATGGAGGAGCCGGAGCCAAAGACAGCGACGATGGGGGAAGGGGTTTCATCGGGCGGGGTCACGATGAGGGAGGGGGAGGCGGCAGAGGAGAAGGAGGAGAAAGGATCGTCGAACAGATCTCGGTCCCTGAAAGCAGAACTCAGCTCCGGCTCAGGAAGGAACCCTGCACAGAAAGAGAGGAAGTTATGGCATCTTTGTTTTTAAAGGGCGCTCTAAGGGGGTCACAGACACTTAGCGGGAACAAGAATACAACGTCAACTTATAAGATCATTTGTGACAATAAAAAAAGAAGAAGTGTCTTTTCAGATGTTTTTCATCGATGCATTTCAATGTGTTTTTTTTTCATCCATATCACTCAATTTTAGACGTCTCCCTGCTCCAACACACCTGCTTTAAACCAATGAGTTGTCATCGAGCTCTGCAGCAGCCTGATAACGAGTCACTCATTGGAGCAGGGAGATATCTAACAGTCTGAGGCAGCCGGCCCTCCAGGCTCTAGCCAATCAGAACCGAGCCGACGCTCCGTGTATCCCAAGGTTTGTGCACCACTGCAAATCAGATCCATAGCGCCTCTTCAAATGAAAAATAATTTTAAAATACAACCAGAGGACCAGACTGAATGAGCCAAAGCAGCAAAAGAGTGCTTCCGTCGAACCCAGGCGACAACCTGTGGTTGAAAAACCCCTGAGTGGACGATATTTGTGAAAGCACGACCGATCATTTGTAAGAAAATCTGTGTTTGTCAGCTCACCCTTTCCATGCCGCCCCTTCTCACGCCGGCCCCCTTGTCTCCTGGGCTCATAATGCTGTCCGTGTCCCTTCCCGTTCCCGTGTCCTCTTTCTTTGCGTGTCCCCAGCAGGTCGTTTTCCCGAGTCTGGGTCTGACTCTTCACATTCATTCGTACTCTGTCTCTGCTCGGACCCATCTCCAGTCTCACTGGGCTCAGGCTCTCCAGGCCCGTCCCGTCGTCTTCAGGCCTGGCCAGAGGATGCGGGGGTCTGTGAGAGAGCAGCCCGGCTCCTCCTTTGGCAGCTCGGGCTCCCTGACCCCCGTGCCCTCCGCGCTCCCTGCTGTATCGGTGTCCCTGCAGCGGATGCAGAGGGTGCTGCAGCGTGTTGCTGCCTCCAGCCGAGGTTTGAGCCGCTCTCCTCTTGCCGTGAGGTAGTCTGAGTTCAGAGTTTTGTGACAGGACCAGGGAGGCGGACAGGAACACCAGGAGGAGACTCCAGGAGAGAGCCATCGTTTGGAGAGCAAAACGCCACCTGTTGGAAGAAAGAATATATCTCAGTGATGCTAGCATTCGTAAGAGTCTTAGAGGAGTTCTGGTTCGAATAACATCCAGGTCAGGGGTGTCAAACTCCAGTCCTGGAGGGCCTCGTCTTTTCGAGGTGTACAGTTTCTGCTTTGGTACATCGTTTTCCTCCGCACTGCTCCAGCTCAATGTACAAAATATAATGTTGTGAAAGTAAAAAAATACATAACTTATAGCAGCTCACCTTCTTCTTTTCAAATATATGACGTAATAATAAAAAGTGCAACTTTGCACAAAAGGACATGTTGGTTAACTCTTTTAAATGCAGTGCAGCCGAGTCTTAAAATCCTGTTTGTCCATTCACCATGTGCAATCAAATTCAGACGCCATCGCTCTCGGCCCGTCTTTCGTGGGTCCCTTTATCTGCACTTTGTGAGTTTGAGGAGACGATAAAGCGATGGACACACACTCGTGCTCCACTTTCCAAAACGAGATACAGCACTGCACAGATCCTTTATCACCGCCTGTTCAGTGGTGCTGAGCCCCCCCCCCCACACACACACACACAACCGTACCTTTCATTAGAAAAGTCAACATCTGTGAGAGTGACTGAACTGAAAAGTGAGGTTCTGTGTATTTGCATTGAAGGCCCGGCAGGCACGCTGTCCAAACTCGATTAAAATGATGGTGGAGAGTCTGAAGGAACAGAGCATGGAGTGGAAGCCTGAAGTAAAAATTTCATATTTTTTATTACCCTTTTAAAAGCCCCAAGTTTTGTTACGTTTAGGTTAAAGTTAAAGTCTATTTCAACTAAAAACCTCCAAGCGGGATGCCCTGATTCGAATCCTCTCTCTCTCCCTGATATCTGTCTCTGTCCACCGTCCTATCCCTATAAAAAGGCAAAGAAAACAAAATGTAATGTAGTAGATTTACATTGATGCTTTCTAATTTTCCAAACACCTGAAGTTCTTTACCACACATGCAAGATTCACTCATTCACACGAGCAACAATCTCTGATGTTTAATAATTAACCAAAGTGCAAAACACTGCAGATCCTCGAGTGTCCACTTGCAGAAGAGTCCAGTTATCACTCACACCCAATAACAAGCATGTTTACAGCCTGGAGAAAAAAGAATCCTTTAATATGAATGATGTGAAGTGATCTGAATTAATTTTCTGTACAGATTTCTAAAAATCATAATTTTTTGATTTTTTTTTTTTGCCTTCTATGTTTCTTTAACTTTATTTTCTCTTTAAAGGTACAACATGTAGATTCGACCACCAGGGGGCTCTCAATCATATCCTAGAATAACAAACGATGACGTCCGGGCCGACCTGACGAAGAGAAGATGTTTAATGATGTATCAAACTAATATTTACAGCTGTCATCAGCATTAATAACAACATCGATATGAACTATCCTCATACGGTGACCTTATAAGGGCATGACGGCATCGTCCCAATCATAAACTGGGATGAGTAAGAAAAGAAAACGCTACTACACAAAGTTAGAAATAATTTATCATCGCCCAACTTTCTGCCATTTTTATTCACATCACAAGCCCAGCAGATCTTCTCATTTTAAAGGCTGTCATGTCATTTCTTGTTATCAGCTCACGGTGTTGTTTCCAAGAGCGATAAGCTTTTTTTGTTTTGTCCTTTTCTGAGACGATCCATCGTTACGGACACAAACAACACCAACACCAGCATTATGCCGCTGAAGCAGACGGCTCCTTTGTGTTAAAAGACAAACGGCGGTGCTGGGCCCACAGAAAATCAATGAGCAGGAGTATTGAGCTGCTGGTGTGTGTGTGTGTGTGTGTGTGTGTGTGTGTGTGTGTGTGTGTGTGTGTGATGTGTTGGGGGGTTGATAAGGTCTCAGTTCTGTCATCATACTGACACAACATCAAGTTTAAAACACCCCTGGGTTTACAGTGCTGGGTTATATACTCATTTCTTACAACAGTGTGCAGCTGCAGGTTGTGTGTGTGTGTGTGTGTGTGTGTATGTGTGAAGAGGAAGATGGTGATGTCAGGGGAAATTTGCGGTGTGAGTGCAGGCGGCGTCTCGGGGGATTTAAAGGCAGACTGCGTCGCCCGGCCTCTGGGAGTTTGACCAGCTGTGCAGTTTGCAAACAGTGTGAGGAGGTTGCTGCTGAGGTGAGACCTTTATCTCTTAACAGGCCTTCAGTCAGTGTGTGTGTGTGTGTGTGTGTGTGTGTGTGTGTGTGTGTGTGTGTGTGTGTGTGTGTGCGTGTCCTGTGGGGTGCAATCGGCCGTGTCGTGCACAAACTGCTTCGCCAGGATTACACTCTGTCTGTTTGACACATGAGGTGCTCCTAAAGTCGAGAGGTCTGGACCGTGCACGACCAAAAGGGTCATTTAGAGAAAAAATAAAAAGAGAAAAACAAACTGAACTGAAAGGAAACATCGAACAGATGGAGAACAAACCAAAGGATGAAATGACGATTCTTTGAATAAATTAAAGAAACAGTTGGACAGTGTTGGAAAATGTTAAATGAGAAGATGCATCCTTCAAATCCGAGAAGATCGTACATTGACGCTACAGTTAGCTTTGTGCTAATCTGACAACAAGCATGTATGGCGCTTATAGCATACATTAAAACCTCTTATGGTGTGATTTGACAAAGTTTAAATCTATTTTCAGGTCAGCAGTCAGTCAGAAGGTTGAGACAAACGATGATTCAAGCGGACACCTAAAAATGAAATCGAGCAGAACCTCAAGTGTGCGCTTGACGCTAGCTCCAGGAACACAGGAAGTCACAAACACACGACTGGCAAAAAATACGGCATAAATCAGCTCTGTTTTGATTTTATAAACGATATGTAGTTATCCATAGTTCGGCGTGTAGCTGACACGATTGACATGTGAGCGGTTCGTTTACAGGTTTAAAACCTGCCTTTAGCTAGCTAGCTATTCTTAAGTTAGCTTGAGACAGGATTTCAAGCGTGGCGGCTGCTGGTGATGCGTCCAGCGCCCCCTGCAGGAACAGATGGCTACCATAGATACAGATAAAATGTTAAATGTTGTGGCGCTTTGTGACCTTTATATATATATATATATATATATATATGTATGGAGTCAGATGAAGATGAAGAAATCACATTTCCTGCGTATCTCTTCAAGGATTAAAACTCAACATGTTGGACTCAGTAAGGTGGAGAAAGCAGCACCACAACAATAAGATGACTCATTAAAAAGGAAAAATGTGATGCCTCCAAAGAAACAGGAGGCAACAAGCGTCAACCCCATCAAATGTTCCTGAATAGACCCGTCAGAAGGGAGAGAGAGAGAGAGAGAGAGACAGCAGAAGGGCGAGAAATATCTGCGCACAGCAGTGGTCTTGTTTTCCCCTCTCACACTTTCATGTTGCCGCTAACAGGTGGTCCTTTGAGGAGAAGCAGGATTGGGGATGATAATGGAGCACGCTGGGTGGCATTCCGGGTTTTAAACACCACGGTCTCTTGTGTGTGATAAACAATCTCCGGGAACAACACAGAGGCTGTATTATACACGGCTGCGTGTCGTCTGCCGGGCACAGCAGGGCGAGCATCTGCTGCCGAGGAGAGGGGAGGCCAAAACGAGCGGACTGGAACTGACGAGCTTCATCCCCAAAGGAGATAATCCACCATTTCAACGGCGACACTGAAACAGGCGGCGATGTGCTGAGAGGAAAAAACAGCTCTAATGGCTGAAGTGGTGCTCGAATAAAAAATGTCGAAGGCCTCTTTAAACCCTTGTTGAATCAATCTTCGGCTTACAAGACAAAACGCAACCATTTCACAAAGTCACCTTGAACTTCAATATTTTACCAACACCTGTACGTTGGATTTTTGAAGCACCACCTCGTGTTTTTTTTTGTAGCCAGAAGCGACGCACATCGCTAAGTCTCTAATCGTCTGCTGATGAATAAATAAATCCCGTCTACAGCTCGCTCAGATGGAACAAAAAGACTGATGATGATATTTTCCTGCTGATTCATTTCTGAGTGAAATCTGTGTGAAGTTTCCTCTCTTACTTCATGAAGTCAAATCTTGTTTAATGTTCGCGCTACGCCCCGACTTTTAGAGCAGCTGTTAAAAGTAGAACAATTGTGAGGTGCTGGTGGCCTAGTGGTTGGTTAGCGGGTGGTCTGTGTTCGGATCTGACCTGTGGCTCCTTTTCCTGCATGACATTCCCGCTCTCTCTCTCTCTCTCTCTCTCTCTCTCTCTCTCTGACTCTCTGACTCTCTGGAGTGAAGGTATAAAATCCCCAAAATTAAAAAAAAGTAGAAAAAATGTTGACTTCTTCGATCAGTTGCCATTCATGTTTTTTGTATTTTTAGTACACTCGAGCAGGGATGCTTGATTTGTGTTATTGTTGTTGTTATCATTTTTGATAGAATCCCAATCAACGTGTGTTTAACGTACAGTGCGAAAACAGCCACTCGGGGAGACATGAATCAGAGCAGAGAGAGATGAGTATGAAGTGAAAGGTAATCTTGCAGAAATTGGAAAGGGGGGAAGGGAGGTGGGGTTTGCAGGACGAGGGCTGGATTATTAAACTGTGATGAGATCAGAGACCTCTCTCCACTCTGTGATCCATCGCTCCGTCCCCAAAGCGAGCCAGCACTCCCGTTATATAAAAAATATATTTAACGAAGAGGGGGGGACCTTGATCTGCGAAGGGGAAGAACTGAGCAGGCGGCGACCCCGGTATCAAACTGCAGCGTGTGTGCATCCTTCAGCTTCACCTGCTGTGACACCAAACCTCCAGGAGCCATCTGCTCCCGTTGTTTTATCTCTCACAGCAACCAGCGGGGCCAGAAGGATCCCGAACACAAAAGGCTCCCTAAACAGGCTGTCGGGGCAGAGCTGTCACGTCAGGCAGAGGCCACCTTCAGGGGTCTCTTTTTGTCTCGGCCACATGCTGAGATTAAAGGCATGAACGATCAGTTAAATAGTTACGTTTCGTAACGAAGAGAAGCTGTCGTTCTTCACCGTCATGCTCAGAATATTGTCAGAAGGAAAATCCACCTGCCTCTCTTTAACTTAAAGTACTGCTCTCTAAAATCCTGCAGATGTAAACTGCGTCATTTGAAAAGCCAGCCGATTGGTCAGAGAAATACGTAACTAATCCAGGACATTTTCTGTCGAGATCTTCTGAACGGGAGGAAGAAGGTACTAAAATAGATTATGGATCAACTGTGACTCGTTTCTAAAGGCGATTTAAAAAGTAATCTTCAACGTCAGGTTCTGCCAAGATGGCCGCTGCTCGACCTCTGTGTTTTAATATCGTTTCACAACCCGGGTCAACGTGTTCTACTTTTAACACCCTGACTTAAAGTTACGTTATCTACGGTTTGTTAGTAACTTAACATCTGCATATTCGTTTCACACTTATTTCAAATGTACTGAAGAGCTCCCCCTACTGACTGGCTGCAGTATAGGTCTTAAGCTCCGCCTCCTCCATGTTAACAGATGGGACATTTGGTCAAACCCGGGAGATTTTAACTTCAATTTTGCACAGCCAGAGAAGGCGGGGACTCTTTGTGTCCATCTTTGAATCTTTTTCAATGATTTTAACCCAAAGAAACTTTTTTTTATCAAGTAGCTTTTCAATTTCAGGCAAGCTGCGAACGCGTTTAATTAATTCCAGTCATTGCTAGTGTTTCAAGTTCAAGTTTGAATTAAGACTGTTTCATAGCAAGTAAAAAAAGGCCTTCTAGGTTTAGTAAAAGCACCTTTTGCTTTTAGTTGGAATTTAAATGATAAGGTATGAAAGTGAAAGCTACAAGCTAATATCAGCTTAGCTTAGCATAAAAAGGTGGAAACTATTTGACACGTCACAATATGCCTCCCTGCATCCTGCAGCTTGTTTGTTGAAGCAAAATAAACTGAAAAAACTCAAATTTGTGTTATTTGTTGAACCAGTAATTTGCTATTAATTGCAAACGGTCCAGCACACAGGTCCCTTTGGGAGAGTGCGTCTGCTCATGGAGCAGGTTAAATATCTCGTTTCAGCCGCACGCTTCACTGAGCAGGAGCGTCAGTATCTCCTCTAAACAGACAAGAATGATAATAAGGAGCGAGAGCTTTCATTAAATATTAAAGTAACAACAACAACTTTCCTGTTTTGGCACAAACAGAATCTGTCAATTAAATATTTATTCTAACAGTTTAGATACACTCTGTTTTTATTTCTATAAATATCCCCACTGTCAAACAAACACAGCTAATATATTGTTTATATAAATATATATTGTCTTATCTATGTTAAGCCCCCCCCCCCCCATCGAGTGAATATTTCCTCTGCAGATGAAATGTAATCCTCACAGTGAACACCTCTTGGATCAGTAGCTATAGCCTCTTTGCTAACATTTGCATCCTCTGCATTTAATCAGCTTTTGGAGCTGAAGAAGAAGAAGAAAAAAAATCTTGTTAACAAGTTCTTGTTGCTTTGTGGTCAGACGCCCTACAGCCTCCTTTATGTTCTTCCATCCTAATTTGTTGTGAAGGTCCTCGTGAGGACATACAAGAGTCCCACATTACTGACCTAACCGTTCACGTCTGTGACGTTAACATCACAAAGAAAAAGGTCAACCTCTTTGAGAAAGGAAAGAGAAGAGAGGTGGGGTTATATATTGAATAAACTAAAAACTAAATGTGTTTTCTTTTTTGTTAATAAGAAAAGCTGAGAATTTAGATGTAAAACAAAATGATGTTTTCAAGCTTGAAGTTATTTTTTCCTGATCGTCCCACTTTCTCGCCCTTATGGACGGCCTTGTGTACGAACACTAAGCAATGTGAAACTTAAGTCAAATTCTCTGCTTGTGTGCACATACCTGGCCAATAACGCTGAATGTCTTTATATTTCTCCAAACAGCCGTTTCTCAGAGTCTTCAACCAATAAATCTGAATATTTAGAGAATAAACACTGGCTTTTATGTCCTCCATCTTGGGTACAAAAAAAAAAGGTCTTTTTTTGTGGCGTCAAATTATCGTAAATATCAGCTCAATAACGAGCAGCCAAATTACAGCTCACAGTTAGCGTCTCTGCATAATAAACACGTCTGCCGAGCTGCAGTTAAGGCCATAAAACTTCATTTCCTCGAGGGCCGGTAACAGCGACTTCAGCAATAAAAGTGCTTGGTCTAAGACAACAATATTCACACAATCGACTGGGAAGGTTTTAGGTGTGTTGGATTGCTAAAGGGCCCTGGAAGCGTCACAGGGTGATAAAAAAAAAAAAAAAAAAAAGAGGGCCATAAGGAAGGTCCATCTGTCAGCGAGTGAGCCGCAGCGGAGAGCAGGGAGACGGTGAGTGATTCAGAGGTAATTTGGTCGCAGGTACAACAGATGTGTGGCGACACCAGAACATTGTCGCTGATGTCTCCATGCATCAGAGGCACCAAGGCATGCGCACACACACACACACACACACACACACACACACACACACACACACACACACACACACACACACACACACACACTGGGAGACTCTCCCTCAATCAGAGCAGGCACACTCACAGCGGGGAAACCTCCTCCAGACACCCACACACAGATTAGCTCCAAAAATGCTGTGAGACACAAACAGCACCAGAAGCAGCAGCAGCAGCAGCAGCAGCGAGAGGCGTCCCACGGAGAGGGGAGCGAGCACGAGAGAGACAAAGAGGGAGAGGAGGGCGAGGAGGAAGGGGGGAGAAAGTGAGAGGAGGTAATAAGATGTCATTTAGAGAGAGAGAGAGAGAGAAGTATATGTCTTAATTAGAACAAAGTGTCGTGGCCTCCAGGACAAGGACACCAGCTGAAGCACAGAACACACAAACAACCATTTGGCATCCAGAACCAGCAACAAAACTTGTTCCTCGCTAACACTCCCCGGACACCTGGGTCTGTTATCTCCGCCTGGGAACAGTTTGACCGGTCAGCGGGGGGAAACACTTCTGTTTAGAGGCGATCAAGTGAAGCATGTAAACGCATTATATGAACCCAAAGTCCCCCCCTCCTCCCTCGCCCCCCTCTCCCGCCCCCCCACCACCTCGCTCTCCCTCCTCTGGTTGAAGCGAGCGCCGTTGACCGGCTGCCAACATTGAAAGAGTCGCACTGATCAAACAGATGCAGCCACGTTTGGCAGAGAGTGGCGCTCAACAAGAAGAGTGGATTTAAGTTTAGCAATGTCGCCTGTTTGCTGACACTTGAAAAATAAATATTTGCTTGTTTGGTTCATGAATTCACTTTCTTTTTTATCATTATTTAGAGATTTCTGTCTTATTCAGAGTTTATAGAGGCATGTTTTTTTTTATTGTTGCATTTTATTGGACCAGAATCGAGTCTAAATACTGGATTCTGTTCAACCTTCAAACATGTTCTTGAATATCTAAAATAAGCTTCTTTGAATCCTTGAACAAAATGACGTCCGATGCAAACTGTAGTGAGTTCGTTTGACAACTTTACCAAAATTCTTTTTTTTTTTAAACTTGCATGATTTTGAAAGTAGCATTCCCTCAGTGCTCCATCTGCACACAACCCCACCCACAAGCCACGCCCCCTTCACTTCCATGCAGAAGTTGGACCTCAGCTCAACGACGTCGACTCACGTCTCATTCAGCGGTACACAAACTCACACGCAAGATGTAGAGAGCGACCAGGGAGGCGTGTGATTGGCTCATCAAATTGGTACCTCGTTGCAGATTGGTCGACGTTTTTACAGATTTACGAACAAACTGCTACAGATGACGGATTTTCTTTGTTTCTTTCTCAGAGCGAATGAGTTATTAATTTTATTAAAATAAAAGTGGGACACCAAGTGCACCTTCAGGGTCCAGTTTGGTCCAGTAAGAGGGGCCCCTCGGAGGACACTCCACTACCACGGGGGCCTTCAAGAAAGCACTTTTGGAACGACACTCTCTCGCAAAGTTGTAAATCATTCGTTAGTTCAACATCGTTCTTCATCTTTTTCATTCAATTTAAAAAAAAAGAAAAATCTCCCGGTGTTTAAACAAACGAAGCGATTCGAAGACATATTGCAACGATATTTTTCCACAACTGTTTGAAAACGATTTTATGGAGTAATGAACCGATAAATAAAAGGAAAATATTGTTATTATAAATATTAAGATTCTGAGCTTTACACTCAAAAAGGAGGGAAACCCGACACTCTAAGTACCAGTGAGGTACTCAACGCCTCTGTTGTAATTACTAAATCATTTAAAGTAGTCAACATGTTCTGACTATCCTTCATCAGGGTTCATGTGAACTGCAGCCAATGAGAGGAGGTCACATAAACCACAGAAACATAAGACAGGTGGAGCAAGTGGGAAAGCATTCAGCCCCATGTAAATGTTGCTTTGGCCCTGAGGTCAGCTCATTGTGAGTCTTCATGCTTCTCTGCTGCTGATTGACTGCAGTTCATTCAAATTACCTCGTTAGTGGGAGTCCAAAAATATTGTTCCTGTGCAGAGAGCCATGGTGCCACCATAGACTGTACATTTCTAATGTCTCTATCTCCCCCCCCCCATCTCCTATATGCCTCCTCTCTCCCCCCTAAACAAACACACACACACACACACACACACACACACACACACACACACTGTATTTGGTGTGCAGAGCAACAATGAGCTGTCAGGAAGATAATCGCTGCAATCATTTCTGATTCTCCTCACCACCAACTCGTTCAGTGATCTGACTTTAAAGCACGAGAGCGGGAAACACTGAACTTAATGTGATTATCCCCATCACGTCATATTTTCTGCTATCTTAACCAAATCTGATTGGCTGTTTTGCAAACACTCATTCTGACTTGATCGTCACTCTTTCTGCAAGTCAACAAACTGTGTCAAAACGGAAGAAACATCTCGCTTTTAATAAGTTCTTTTAGCTTTTTGACAACAATGAGACGCGTAATTGTTGCGTTTTTACGCGCAGGTGGACATCGTGGCAGTCTGGTGATACAGTGACAAGTAATTAAGTAATTGCAGATGCACAAAAGCGAATTTCACTTGATATTTAATTTTTTTTTTTTTTAAATTTAAAAAAAAAGCAATGCAGGGTGTAAAAATTGGAAAAACGTGCGATAAAGTCCCAGTAAAGTCATCGTAATATCTAAGAAACAACATGAAACCCTCCACAGATATTGAACAAACGAAGCTGGAGGGTTTTCGTTCCGGCAAAAAGCAAATAATAATTCAACCCCAGGCACAGAAATAATGCAATAAAAGGAGATTCCTCACCCGCGTTTGTTTGTTTGTTGTTGTTTTCCTTTGTTGTTGTTTATGGTTTGAACAGCAGCTCAGTCACACAGCGGACAGGATGGAGACACAGCAGCAGTAGCACCTCTGTAGTCCGCTCTGAGCCTGAGATGTGCTGAGCATCCGGACTCACTCCTGCTTCTTAAGAGGAGGAGAGTCACCGCCGGCTCAGAGTGCGCGCTCCCGAGTGCGCGTATGCGTCAGGGCCGGCTGGTTGAACGGTACATCAGAGGGGCTTGTCTGAGCATCAGGGGCGTGACCAGAGGGGGGGGGGGGGGGGGGGGGGGGGGGGGGGGGGGGGGGACTCCACTATGCGCCCTGTCACAGGTTGGACTGAAACCGGACTCTTCTGGATTTACACGACAGTATGAATGTTGCGTATTTGATCTTGTTTGTACTTTTAATGAAAAATAAATACCCTGCTCGTCTGCACACAGAGACATTTGCAAATGTTTTAGTATCAAATATATTTAACTTCATGCAGATTTCAATCAGCTACTTTGAGAGACATATTTCTTCCTCTTCAGCAGTGATTCTTGAAATGACCTGAAAACTCAGAGCAGCACGTGTCCTTCAGACGCTGTGACATCAGTTTGAAGAGCCTCCTCCTCTTTTTGCATTAAGGCATCACCCTGTGCATGAATCTCTCTGTACAAATAAACTTTTCCCAGTTGTGGGGAAATCCCCCAAACTGTCTGATCCCACTGAAGATCTTTGGTCTGAATGGAATCAAAATCCCTGCAGCCAAAGTTACAAAGTGTCAGAGAGCTTTCTCTGAGGAGTGGAGGGAGAGCTCGTCGTGCCTGTGACTCGGATACATTGAAAAATTGGGTGTAATGGTTGGCTGTCGTCTTGGTTTGTTGTCCGTGCTGTTAATAAGAGAAAGACAGAGTGACAGAGTCGATCTGAATGAAATCTTGCAGCAACACGAAGCGGCGCGTTTTAGCTTTGTGCATATCCTCTGCAGTTCCTGCATTTTTCATGGCCTGTTCTCTCTTCAACGTATAAAGTCAGCTGACTGCAGAGAGACAGACAGCAACACTAATTCTGCTTCTTCACGATGAGCCGGTTGCACGTCGGCGGATTCAAACGGTCCATATTTGCAGAACGCTCGTGTTGGAGTCACTTGAGGGAATTGTTTGACATTTAGAGTTCTAGTCTCTCTTCTCTTCCTTGTTTGTGCGTCCGCCCCTGAAGAAAAGAGCTTCTTGTTAGCGTCATTGAAACCAATGAACAAGCTTTATATTCATTTGGTTTGAATGCAAACAATGCTGACAAGCCACTTAGTGAAGAAGTGCGAGTGTAACTCAGAGGGGCTGAGTCTGCTGAAGGACGATAACGAGCTTACATGCCTTCAGAAATGTGAATTTAATGCTGAAACATCTGACAGTGTAAAGGCTCCAGTGTGGTGTTTGAATGTCTTACATACAAATACTGCATTCTCTGCCTTGTGTTCATTGTGTTAGTCCGCTTTAAAACCTCTTATGATGCTCGTTTGCACCCTGATCTTCTACTGCGAGTATTCCTGGCACTTTAAAAACACATTAGAACAATTCTTCGGCTTTCATCCCAACTTGACATTTCCACGTTTTTTTTGCTTCACACTCGTGTCGGAGAGAAAATCTGAGCAAGATGTGAAGAACAAGATGACATTCTGAGTGGGACCCCTGCAGCTCCTGTGTGCCTCCTGTGAGACTGAGACAGCTTTTTCTCAGAGTTCATGATGGGAGTCAGTGACAGAATCAAACCTTCATATTTCTTTCTCTCCTCTCATTATTTAACAGACATATTGTCACAGATGCTGCAGCGTCTCCAGATTTGAAAGGAAGCAGCAGATCTTCTCTGGAAATGCACATCGGTTGAGTTCTCAGCAACTGATCAGTGATTCCGACCCAAAAGATGAAAGAACAAGAAACAAAAAAAGTAGCTCAACAGTCAGGGTTATCACAGCAGCATCACTTTAAACATCAATGCATAAAAATAGTCAAGAGTATCAAAATCTTTTACAGATTCAAAGGTAGTAAAAAAATAAAAAAAAAATAAAAAAAAAAGTCCTCAGGTACTTTTGCTTTCTACAGTCACTTCTATCTGCACGCTGCATCACCTGTTGGTGTGCTGTTTGCCTGGCTAACTAAGGACCGTTCAAAACGCCCGTTTGGGGGGGGGGTCCCTTTAAAGCGCCTACCTTCTCTGGTCCAAACAAATCCAGACCCTTCAGGACCAGAATCCAACCCCACTCCCCCCTCTTCTATTTATCCTATCAAATGTTCTTTTGTGTTTTCGTGGATCTCCTGTACACTGTTTTGCACTGTGCAGCACTTTGTTCAGCTGTTGCTGTTTTCAAATGGTGCTTTAAAAATAAATGTGACTTTATCTTTTCATTTCTTACAGAACGCTCCTTTAAGTAGATTCCCCTTGCATATGAGGTGACTTTACACCGTCGAGTTAAACTGTGTAAATTCTTGACCCTATCTGCCTGAAATCAACCTGCTGATTATGAAAGAGGACAAACGTGGAGATAAAACGTGGCTCAAACGTGCAGCATGTAGAAGCAGCATGAACACAAGAAAGTGAACAACACGTCCAGGATTGACTCGTGAACGGTCAACAACATGATCTTTGTCGAACCAAGAAGGTTGGAGACTTTTCCCAACACTAAGAGCGAGAGGAATGTGCGGCATTAAAACGTCAACATAGCTATTTGTGGCTCTGATAGTTTGATAGTCTTATTTTTAGTCGAGTTAATCAGTCGAAACATATTAACTCAGTAAGCAGAAAGAGCTTCAAGAAAACAGGAAAGTTGTTCCAAATGAGCAGGGAGAAACACGCAGCGTTTACCTGCTCTGCACAAACAAAGCGCTGCATTGTGCCTTTAAGGTCACACGGCCAATCAAATGACTGTTATTGTTACTCTGAATCCACAAAAGGTTCATCTACAGTGTGTTGAATTCAAAGCCGGAGAGAGGGGGGGAAAAAAAAAAACCCCAGTCTTTTGAAATGGCTGTTTACTGTAACTCTAGTAATTAGTGTTGTGCAAACAGTGGCAGTCAATGCCGCTCTGTGTTCTCAGGGCCCGAGCTGCTATCGCCGTGTTCGGGGTCTCGCCTGTAATTACCAAGTTACACAGTGAAAAGTTTAGCATGCTGTCGAGGCTGGATCTTTCTGTATGATCAAAACCACATCGATTGTTTTGTTTCATTCATTACTTCAGGGGTGTCCAAAGTGCGGCCCGGGGGCCATTTGTGGCCCTTGAGTGGATTGTTTGTGGCCCTTGAGTGGATTGTTTGCGGCCCTTGACTTCAAATCGAAGAATCTGAAGATTTTGGCCCCAGGCCTCATCAGATGGCATGTTTCGTTCTTTTTTTTTTCTTTTTCATGTTAGCGAGGGAGACCTATAAAAGCCTGACTATTCTTTCCAAAAAATTAGAACACAACAGTTTCCCACTGCAATTAGTTATTGTGTATTTACATTATTTTTTGAAGAGGTCAAAATACAAAAAGTTCCTTCCAATATTTAAAAAAAACAAACAAAAAAAACCCTGTGGCCCGTGAGCGATTCTAACGCGACAATTTTGGCCCGCAAGAAAAAAAGTTTGGACACCACTGAATTACTTGATGAATATTAGTCTAGCAGTCATTCTCAAACCTCATCCTGTCAAACTGCGGGTCGTAAAAACTTCCTACCTGCCGTCAAATGTTCATACGTGTGTGTTTATGTTTGTGTATCACTGATTGGGATTTCTCTGGATTCAGAAAAGAAGACAAACAGCTTCCGAGTAAAACACGCCTAACAGAGGACAAACGTAGAAACTGTCACACTACAGCAATAATGTTTACGATGTATTTACGATTTCACTCCGCAGAAGCTTTTTCACTAAAGCGACGTACGTCTGAGAGGAAGTACGACACACGCAAGGAGCGAGACATGTCAGAAAGAGAGGCAAAAATAAACCAGCTGAAGAATGCACACGTCACATGTTACAGCCAGCTCCATGTTCTCCTCATACTGCGCAGGCCTGGATCAGCGGGGAGCATCTTTATCACAGTGAAACACCAGCTGCTCAAGTTCTGATTTACCTCCACAACTATCCAAGACAAAAGACACAACGTGATTAAAAATGATTTATCGCATCAGTGTGGGTGGGTGTGTTGCAGGGTCGTCTCAGTCCAATGTCTCACAGCGTCCACGAGCATCATGATGCTGCGAGGAGGCAAATGTGGAAGATGTTTAAAAGCAGGGCAAATATTACTCCGTCATACATCGATGTCACTTAATCCATGAGGGCGTCTGGCAGAACTGGTGTGTGTGTGTGTGTGTGTGTGTGTGTGTGTGTGTGTGTGTGTGTGTGTGTGTGTGTGTGTGTGTGTGTGTTGGCAGTCACAGTGATGAAAAGTAGGAGGACCCCCTGCCAGGCGTCCTCATGCATTATCAAGCCGCAGCTCCCAGCACGCATCAACCAGCACAGACCAGGGTGTCGAGCTTTTCTACTGCCGGGGGGCAGGTTCACTTTCTTTTTCTAAATATGGGACAACTTTCAACTCCCCGTATAGGTCTGCATAACTCTCCTAACACACACACACACACACACTGAGAGGAGGAAGGAACACAGACTGACTCATGAATGGTGTAAAATAAAGGTTTCCCACTGTTTAATTAAAACTGATTGTCAGGAGAATAATACGCAACCTTGTGCTCGGTGTGCTTAACTGAAATAACCAAAATGAATTTATAAATGTGTATAAATATAAACATACACACATGCACGCACACACACACACACACACACACACACACACACTGGTACATCACATGTATGTACAAATGGCAAATAAGTATTGCAAAGTGAGTTCAAGCATTCGTAGCTTCAAGGATCATTTTCAAAACGTCGGCAGGATTTTCAGTCAGAGCGACTTCAGATATTTAAGATACAGGCTGTTGTTACAGCTCGTTTCTGCACTGTTATTGCCTTCAAACAGATGGGATGGATTACAGTGTACTCCCGTACTGTGGATTTGTAGCTGCAGCAAAACTTAAAGAAGAAGAAGAAAACAAACAAGGTTCCCAGTGATGCTTCGATCAGAGTCAAGTCAGAATATTTCACCTGAAATACGCAGCGTTGATTTTTTGACAGCGAGCACCTTCAGGAAGGATTTTAAGGAATCATTCAAAAAAAAAAAAAAAACGAGTCACAGTCGAATACTGCCACCTTGTGGAAGAACACAATCACACTCACTCTTCATGATAAAGTGCTGCTTCTCCCTCTGATCACACTTCCTCTCCTCTCTCGTCCCTTGACCAGCGATAAACTCGACTGATTTTATTCACCTCCATTCAATCACCTGGCAGTAATATATAAAAATAAAATAATAATAATCAAGACTTATGGATTCTCCCGAGTGTTTGCTAAGAAAATACTGAAAAACAAAAGCTTCCTTTTTTTTTTCCTTTGTAGCTTTCAATGTAAATTAAAATCTCATGATGCTTTTCTCACATCAAGCTGAAGGCACATTAAACACACTTCCTGTCTCCTCTCTCGAACACACAGCGCTCAAGCTCATCCTCCGCCTCAGTGGTGCGTTCGTTTAACAAAGTGATGCGAAACAGTCTAAAGTTCAGACACTCTCTCTCATCCGTCCACCGGCATCCAGAAACATGGCGCGTGATGTCGTCACGTGAGCTCAAACGTCAGCAGCTGAAAATGATGTAAACAAACTAATACGATGGACAGAAACCTGAAGGAACGCTTCGTAATTCAATCTTAAAAAAAAAAAAAAAAAAAGAAACAAAAGTGAAACATTGGCGTGAATATTCGCCTTTAAAAACGCTCCTACAGTATATTTAAAAATCAGCTTTGCTAATCAGTCCCTCCCTCGGTGGCAGTATACGATCGTCCTCCTTACATTCAGGTCTCGAGCTGATCCGCTCTGGTCGCTCCACTTTGGCGTTCTGTCCTTTTTTTTTTTTTTTTTTTCCTCCTCAAACCTGAAGCCCGGCCTCGCTCAAGATGGCGTCCGAGCTGCAGAGTCCTGGCAGGGTTGTCCGGCCGGGACCTCGTACTTGAAGACGACGCTGAACAGCTTCCCTCCCAGCCGGTCGGCCAGCCACGAGTTCTTGATGACGGCCATCTTGAGGCTCTCGCAGCTGAGCATGGCGTAGTAGTTGGTGTGGATGGCTCGGCCCATTCCCTCGATGATCACCAGGTCGGTTTTACGCTCCCGGACCACGTTGGCGAGAACTTTGTCCAGACGGCTGGTTGAAGGACAGAGGAGTTAAAGCACCTCGAGGAATCGCTCTGATACATTTAGAGGACGGGATTTAAAAACAGAATCTTTTTCTGCTGAGAAAAATCAGACTTTTACATCACTAATTTTTATAAAACATCTCATTCACTTCCCAACCGCACTCAGACGTTCGGCTTTAAAAAAAGGTGAACATCCGGGTTGAAGACGTTTAAAAAAACAACCTCAAACTGTGAAAGTAACCAACCTCAGATCCAGGCAGGGTGAACTGGAGCCGCTCTGAACCAACGTCAGCCTGTCCTCGCTCAAACCGGCCCTACACACAAAGTTGATTCAAGTCTTACTCAACAGTTTTTTAACCATCAGAATCCTCTGAAAACATAATAAGGAATATAAACCCGACAATAGAGATCAATGTAGAAACAATGTCTGCGTAGGGTTTGAATTACGAGTGCTGAACTTTCATTTGTTGGGTCTCGATGGAATCAGAATGGATTGTGGGATTTGTAGTTCCCTCCTGGGGGTGGGGGGGGGGGGGGTATGCAGTCTTGTAGTTTGTGTTTTTCCTCATTTCATCAAAGGTCTTAGAGTCACGAGTATTCAGGTAGCGCTTGTGGATTAAAGCAGTTCAATGGAGGATTTAAACTTTTTAATCTCCTTCTGGAAGCGGAGCCTGATGTAAAAATGGGAGCGCTCACTGTCGAGCGCTACTGACTGTAAACACACTCACTGAATCACTGGATCCATGGCAGCGATTCTTTCGGTCAATATTTGCAGTTCACCGTTCGTCACGTCGTTCAGAGCCGGACCGGAGTTGCTGGCGAGCACAACCTGCAGAAGAGGACAGAAGAGTTGAATCTCCCTCCAACGCGTTCTCCCTGAAAACGCTGCTGCTGCTCGCGTGTCTCACCTCTGTTCCCCGAGAGAGCAGCTCTCTGACGAACGGCATCACTCCGAGAATGATGTCGACTCCGCTGTTATCTACGAAAAACAAGGCACACCTATGAGGGGGACCCTGCAAGAGAAAAACCAGGATGGGGTGTGTTCAAGGAGTGACGCACAAACGTCCAAGCCACGGACAAAGAACATGACGCGAGTACAAGAAATATCCACAGGAAGCAGAACGGCATGAAAAAGATTAGAAAGGAGCCAAACCTTTAGTCTCTGAAACCACTGGTCAAAGGAATCGATGAGCCACGGCCGCTCTGCGAGGCAAACAAAGAATATCATTGATAAAACAAAGTAGGGAGGGACTTTAACGCGTTAATTACGATTTAATTAATTACAAGAAAATAACGCGTTACATTTTTTTAACGCGTTTAATCACAGTTAGCCTCATATTGCTACGTGCTAGCTCCATGCTAGCTTATCGTTAGCTTCGAGCTAGCTTTGCTACAAGTACAAACAAGAAGCGTTTGGAGCCTAAACTCGACCAAATGACTGACTTCAGGACCAAAATTAGTAATTCAGTGTCTGATAAACTTACAAATTCACTCGCTGAATTGATTTCTCTGGACTATAGACCATTATTAGTGGTAGAAGATAAGAGGTTAGAAAATGTGCTAAAGGTAGCAACGTGTGATCCAACTTTCCAGCTGCTGTGCAGAAAAACTATTTCAAATAAGCTGCGTTGTATTCATTCATCCATCCACCAAAATCCATTTAGATTGAGAAGTGTTGCTTTTTAGGGCAAATACTGTGACGCACTTTAAATGCGATTAATTAATTAGAAAGCCCTAATCAAGAAGTCTCACCCCTAATAAAAAGACAAACATATGAAAGCATCAAGACTGTCTGATCGTGATTTACTTTTTAAAGACTTCACATTGTAACTTTGAATTAAAAAAATAAATAAAACTTCAAAAAGTTAAACGCTGAAGAATCAGGAAATGGTCCCAGCACTACTGATCCTTGTTGGTGTAACATGAAAGAAATGAAGACAAGATGCGAGAAGAGAAGAAGACGAGATGGTAAATACCTTCCAGTTGTTGTTTCGCCTGCGCAAACCCAAACTCAGGATCAGATTCAAGGACACTGAGAAAGAAAAAGAAAAAAAAAAGACACTCAAAAGTATGTCAGGTATTTCTCAAATTCATGCAGCAGACGACGTTTGTCCAAAAGTGAGGTACATCTGAGAGTGAGAACAAAAGAATAATGTGGATGCAGAGAAAATATCTGTTCGGATGTGCGAGAGCAGCCACCTTTTCAAACATCGTGTTTTTATTTTATAAACTTTTCATCCACAAAGCCGACTGTTTGAAGTCTGAGAGCAGATTACTGCAAAACAGACGACAAACAAAAACTGTGTTC